>NC_046169.1:3270143-3299498 GCF_011064425.1 Rattus rattus
GTGTGTGTGTGTGTGTGTGTGTGTGTGTGTGTGTGTGTGTGTGTGTGTGTGTGTCTTTCATTCATGAATCCCAGAGTTAGGATTAGGGTTAAGGTTAGGGTTAGGGTTAGAGTTAGAGTTAGGGTTTGTGTGGGATATGTGAGGATTGGAGGGAAAAATTTCTCCAACTCTCTCAACACAGTGTGCCCCAGAAGTGAGTTCCCTATACAGGTTTACTTTATAAGTGATGGATAGCATTGTCTAAGCTCTCACTTGAAACATTTCCTTTGCCTAATCTGTATTCAACAACTGTTGTTCCAGCATGATGACCCACTTATGATTTCTGGTCTCTCTCTCTCTCTCTCTCTCTCTCTCTCTCTCTCTCTCTCTCTCTCTCTCTCTCTCTGTGTGTGTGTGTGTGTGTGTGTGTGTGTGTGTGTGTGTGTCTGTGGGCACAGATATGTGTGAGCATGTTTATGGCTATGGTGCATATTTGTACATTGGGAGTTGCTTGTTTTAAGTGTTTGTGGTATGGGTGCTTATATATAGAAGTCTGTGCTTATGTGTGTGTGTTTGTGCATGTGCACATGCGCGTGCGTGTGCGTGTGTGTGCGTGTGTGTGTGTGAAGTCATCAACTAATGGTTACTGAACACAGACACAGATATACACACATGCGTATATATAGTATAAGTCTATATGCACATATATGTAAACATGTAAAAGCATATATATATAATATATATTATATATATAACAAGAGGAAACAAAATTTTTCCAATCAGATTTTAAACTCTTCTTAATTGGGACTTGATTGCTATTAAAACTATTTGTAGTGGGAAAACTATTCATCAACATTGACATTACTTGGAGAAAAACACAAGAGTGGGGTAAAGGGTTGTGAGGAGAGTCTGCGGTGTGAAATCCATGTACCTGAGTGTCGAACCTGCTGACTAAGGTCTATTCTGCCTTCTGTGCTCTTGGTGTAAAGTAACAGGGAAAGGTCATGTGGCTTGTTGTGTGTTCTCAACGTCCTGCATGTTAATCATTACTCGCTACCATTTTTCCAGATTGGCTTAAACTTAGCTGATATACCTTTGGCTTTGAGCTTGGCCTGAAATTTGTTATTTGGTGATTGACCTATGGGTTGTGATTTAGCTCAGAGGTAGAGCACTTGCATGGCAAGCGTAAGGCCCTGGTTTCGGTCTCCAGCTCCGAAAAAAAGAAAAAAGAAAAAAAAAAAAAGAAAGATTAATTCTGTTTAGAGTTGAATCTGCAAGCAGAAGATGTCCAGGAGTTATGCTGAGGTGGAATCATATCTTGCCTGTGACAGAACCTTTTAGGCCCCAAATAGTCCAGCAGTCATCCTAAGGCCTTATGGCACTGTTAACTATTGTTATTCAAAATCATTTGAGCTGGAGTGAAAATCATCTTTATGAGGGTTTAGGAAAAGTGATAACCCCTCAGACATTGTGGGGGGTATCAAATGGGTAGCCCTGTGAGAAGCCATGTACAACCCCTTCTGAAAGTTCAACCTTTGGACACAGCTTACTCCAGAACAAGAAGTAGGTGCTGCAGAGAAACCGTGCACATTAGTGTTGTGGTGGTTCACCTCAGAGCAGCTCAGCGGAACAAGTAGATGCCCATCAGTCGAAAGTGAAAAGGTATAGTTGTGCAGCCCTCCATGGACTGTGGCTGAGCTTGATTATACATCCACATTTGGCTTTAATTAGTCAGCCTTATCTTATTGGAATTATGTCTGACAATATCCCATTACAAGTTTTACCTTGACTGGTAGACTTCCCAGCTGTTTGTGCTGGTAGTTTGGTTGCCCTGTCAGGTAGGGTAATGGTAAAGGCAACCCCTTATTGAAAAAATGCTACCACTATCCAGTGGGGAAACAGTGAGCCAGAGGACGGAAGAGGCTCACCTTCCCCACCAGTAGACTTCTGCCTGATGGAAGCTCTCCCACAGCCTTGTGAACTTATACAGGCCAGCTGACAGGCCAAGATGCCACACTTCTAACTTGATTTTCAGGGCAATGCAATTTTATTGGCTGAACTGTCTTAGGCTATGCTCACTATGTACTTACCCATTCCAGAATTTTTTTTTATGCCAAAATAGTAGCCTGGTGATCTCTCATATTACCATTAAATGAAAAACTAACCACATTCTGCAAAAATACTGCTGCTTGTATGTGTGAACAAATATATTTGGGTGGGTTCAAAAAGTGTGTATGTCTGGGCATCTGTCTGTCTGTCTGACTTTTGTGTATCTGTATACATGCATGCCTCTGTGGACAATATAATTCTAATGACCTGGCTGAGGAGAGAATGAGGAAAGTCTCCAGGACCCCTGAAGCAGAAGAACTGGTCACTGAGCAAAGGCCTTGCTGAGAAGATGCAGCATCATTTCTCAACACTAGAGAGGATTTAAAGCACAGGATGGGAGGACCCAAGCAGATTCCTGTACTTGTGAAACTGTCTTTTGGGTGTCTGACTTTTCTACATAGTTCTCAGCATCTGTCAGCTAGGAGCAGCTCAGAATATTATTTGTCCATTTTAAAAAGAAATGCGTCTTACGAAGTGTATGGATTCATAGAGATGTTGGCTATTGTGCACTCATTCCAGTCTGAGCCCATTGCCTTAAAGTCTCCCCATAAATAGTTTTATGAAACCTATAAACAAAGAAGATATAGTTTATTTTCTGCATGAGAATCTCCCTTTAGAGTTCAATGCCCCTTGGAAAGATTTCTATAGCACATTCTTGCCAAAATATAAATACTCAGTGTGCATGTACTTTCTGATATTGTTTCTCTGGTCTTGCAGATATTGAGGTTGGGGTGGAACTCAGGCAGATTCCTGCAATTGAGGAATAATAACAGCCTTTCATTTCAGGGAATGCCAGGCCCAAGGCTTTCCTATTGTTTTTAGGTTGTTCACATCTCTCCTCAGTGGATATTGAAGCATTGTAACAGGATATTAAAATATACATATGTGACGATTGGAATTTATGTGTATTTTTTTGTTCGATCAATCTGATTTTAGCAATTTTCCCTCAAATTTTTTAGCATTTTTAAAAGCTGAGAATATTTGCAGGCCTGTGAGATCTCTTACCCTTCTCTCTTGGGCATGAGAGAATGACCTCTGATGAAAGATCATCCTGGATTATCCTGCTGAATTGTGCTGCTATGTATTGATGAGTGACACGGGCAGGTTCTAACCAGGCCTTTTCCACCTCTAGGTCTGAAACACTCCAGCAGAAGCTTGCAAAAGGCTCAGACCATGACCAAAGCTCTCAGAGACAGAACTATCCACCAGGAGCACTTGTCAATGACCAGTGTTGAGGGTACCTGGAAGAGAATGGGGGACAAGAGACATGAAGAAGGACGCCAAGACAAGAGTCTGATCAAGGCGACAATTTTATTTTTTATTTTTTCCCAAGGCTGAATTTATACCATAACAGGGATAACAGAGTGAGAGGGGAATAAGAAACATTTACGCAGGCCAAGGACACAAATATTCATGTGGTTAGGGAATCGACTGATGTTGACAGGATGTCAGAAAGGTCACAAGTTTGTCATGGTATTAGTCAGCAGGATGTTGGTTTTTCAGAAAGGTTAAGGTCATCACATTGGGCTTCTTGACATCAGATGTATTTCTCAGCAAGAGAACTTTATCATATCATTATTCATCCTGACCACCGGATTTGCATTAGTCTTCTGCAGCTGGCTGGGGATTTTCCAGAACCCAGTCATACTTAATCAACCATATTAATAATACCAGTACTGAGGGTTTCAAGGCATCGCCCAACATCTCCCTTCCTTATAGTCAATGAAAAGGTGGCCAAATGGGTCGCGGTTGTCCTGGAATGAGCCCCTCAGGAAATGCATCTGTCTTAGGTTGGAGTGATATTTGTCACATGGCCAAGAGAATCTTGTGGCCAGGGTTTGTCATGGGATAAGGCAGCAGCTAATGGCAGCCCTCCTGTCTTAGGCCCTTTATTCATGAATATATGACTCTCTAACCCATCATTGACTGTCCAGCTCAGCACACAGGGGTGAGAATTCATTGATTTTTCAGCAAAGGCATCAGGACAGCAGGCAGAATAGAATGTCGGCCTCATTTGGCTGAAGGACAAAAATGTCCTTGCCTGGGCTGGGAGGAGATGTGTAGGTGAGCTTGGCCATCATCAAAGCATCCTCCATAACTAGCCTGATAATATACCTGAATAGGTTTTGCCACTATATTATCTACCTGTTGTTTAATAAAGCTGGTTAAACAATTAAATGCCCAAGGACCAAAAGATAGAAGCAAAAGAAGGCATACTAGGGGGTCCAACAGAGAGGGAAGCAGGGTGGACAACCAAGGGGATGTGGAGAACCAATTTTGATATCAGTGCTCAGCTTTTTCTCTTCCTCATTTTCTCTTTTCTAAGCTTTCTCTGACCTATTCCACGCTTTCTTTAACCATATTCTAAGTCACAGGAAGTATTCAAGCAGGGCCTTTCTCTTACAAACCAGAAATCACTGTGATTGCTTAAAGTTGGGAAATTAAAGGTAAAAAGCCAACCAGAAATAAGCACACTGTTAGCATGTATGGTTTATGTAAAGGAAGAGCCAGACTATTGTTCTTTCTGATTAACCTCTGACTCTTAAAGACAGTGTGGTTCAAAATTAAAATAGTCAGATATACATAAAACACTGCTCCAAATGCTTGCGGTGAACTGTAAATGTTTACAATTTTTAACTCATATTAAATATCTTAAATAATTTGGAGAAACCTCAGCATTGAATTATAACCGCCAGGAAAAAAAAAGACATTAATAGGTATCCCATGCATGTTATGTCCAAAATAAGCAAACCCTAACTCGGTACATTATAGCATCAATGACTGAAAATTAAATAATATGTTGATACATAGAAGGAAAAATAACATGTTGATTGACATTTGAAATTCTCAAAATGAATCAAATAGACAATTCACTTTGGGTTCCCAACAATCATAATTGCATTATCCAAAACCCATCAATGAAAAATGCAATCAATGGAAGAATACATATCTCCAGCAGCCCCGGGGTGGGTGGCAGAGCCCAATTTTTTCTTGTCGGGTGGCAATGAACTGGGGAGGGTGCAGTTCTTTGAGCAAGCAACTCCTTGGTGGAGGCAGGCTGCAGATGAAGTTGCGTGTGCCCTGCGCCATGTTCAGTGCCTCCTAGGCTCCTTTCTTTGGATGAGCCTGAAGCCGAGGAGTAGGGAATGCACAGCTCCTTTAACAATTTTATGGTAAATATAATCCCTGTATCAGCACCTGATTGAAACATTCTAAGATCCCAAGTATATCAACGTGTCCAATCTGGTCTCACCGTGAAATAAATTTAATATTTAGGGGGGCACCATCCTTGTTTTAGAATTCAGAACCTTCACAACGGGAATCTGGGACATAATGAGGTATAATAAGACAAAAATTAGTGTATTAGGGTGATAAAATTCTTAGGAACAGGGAAGGGGCCAGGCAAAAAAAAGCTAGGGGAGAAAAATAGCATCTGAGTCTCTAGAGTGTTGAGCTAGGCTTGCCCAGGGGTGTGGATCTGAATGAAGCCTTCTGGTATCATGATAAGCTATAGTCCAGGAGATGACTAGTTATAAGGACTCTTTCCACTGCCATTCCTGGGGCAGGAGTTACAGTTGAGCAGGGCTTCCTGCCTCTATATACAATAAAGAGTTTGCTAAACTTGAGAACTGATCTTTAATAGAAATATAGGCCTCCCCTGGGAATTAGAAGCCTCTGAATTCCAGGACTTCAGTAAGATCCTTCACCAACCCATCTCACTGGGTTAGAGGGCCATGGAAAAAAAAACATTGATCCTGACTTTGGACACAGCCTCCAGTTGGAGTAGGCTGAAGAGCTGGTGCCAAGACTTTCTCCTCTTTATCATCCTAGAGTATAAAGTCTGTTCTGTCTGGCAAAACAAGTTCCCAGTCTGCTGCAGACTCTTTCTGAAACTACTTTAGGGGGCTCCCCTGCACCCCAACCTCGGCATTTTGACCACAGGCAGGAACTGACTGTTTGGGATAGGATCAGAGGCCTCTATGTCAAGGATGACCAACGGAGAAGGTGACTTAGTGTTGGAGACCGAATCCTCTCTTGGAATAGGACCAGCAGATAAAAGCAGGTTCCTCAAAAGAACTTCTCTTAATGAATGCTCTCCTTCTATGAGCAAGTGTTGAAAGGTCTGGCCACTGAACGCAGTGATTGGAATTTTTTCAGGGCCAAAAGTCTCATAATAGTCTTTAAAATAATCTAACTCTCCACTATCTTTTTTTGTTAAAAGCGCCAGCCCAGCTGGCCTAATTACCTTGAAACTCCTCTCTCTCCAGCTTACCTGAGTTGCCCTCTGGCCCTACACACAGACTGCAGCTTGCTGCCTAGCAGCCCAAGCACCTGCCACCCTTAGCCCCATTAATTCCCTATTCTGTGCTGTCCTTCCTTAGAAGCTGTGAATGTCTAAGCAACAGGGAAATCCTTTCTTCAGGATCCAAGGCAAAGCTTTCATGTTCTTGTTAATACCTGCTTGAGACAGGGTCACTCGCTAACCTGGACTCCTTTGTGATTAAATAATATGCTATATTTCTAAGGCTATATACATTGAACTCATTGACTCCCACTTTAAGTTGTTGTTGAAAGATTATACTTTGCCTATAAATAAAAAAATGACCTGTAACCCTTCACTCACAAAGTCCCTCCCTGGATCATATGTGGTTCTTCCTCCTGTAACAGCACAAGTATAAACCAACAGTGGTTATCTGCAAGTCTCATGCAGGTTAGGCTTCATCATCACAGCCAGCCAGAGCTGCACAGGAACTGTGCTCTTGATGTCATGCTCTGTGGATCCCACCTTCATGATGAAAAATATCCTTGCTGTATTCTTGTGCTCACAAATTTAGCTTCCTTTATAATGACAAACAAAGGAGAAACACAGAAGTATTTCTCTAATACATTAGAGGAAATAAAAACTTTCAGTATGGGAATATAAAAGAGATCAGGACACACAGAGTTGTATGCCTGTGGATTCCCTGAAATATAGCATCAGCTATGACTGCAGATTTAATGAATTCCACCAATTTTGGAGGAATGAATATTTTTACTAATTTTGTTCTTGGTTTGTTTGTTGTTATTCTTGATAATGATATTTTTACTGAGTTCGTTTTGATATATATCATAGCTTCTTTTGGGCGGAGTTGTTTCAGTTTTGAATTGTTTCTTTTTTTGCAATTTTTAGTGGGCATTTTTATCTATATTTCAACTATTATGCCCCTTTCAAGTTCCATCTCATAAAACCCCCTATTCTCTCCCCACAACCCCCTGCCTCCATGAGGGTCCTCCCCCACTTACCCATCCTGTCCCTCCCACCTCCCCACGTTTGTTTGCCATATTTGTTTGCATGCAATTCTGCCAGCGGCCAGCAGAGGGCAGTGGATTTCACCTGGACCTGATGTGACAGAGAATTATTAATTGCCCCTTAAGTCCTCTGGGATTCAAATTCTCAAACAGATGAGCCATGTCTCCAGTCCATGTCCTGGACTTTTGCAATGAATTCAATTAATTACAACCTGTCTTCCAATTCTGTGAGTTGATTGAGAGAACATTATGTAATTTGTCACTAATAATTTTTAAATGGCCATTTTCAGAAATGGTAAACATTTCCATATACACATTCACTAATGGGTTTATATAAAACACATTTGAAAATCTAAAATGCTATATATCAAGAAAAATGTTATTCAAATGGGCTACATATATAAGCATAATATTCACAGTTGAAGAAACTCAAATGACTTAGAAACTCATAAAAATATTTATCATCCTTGGACATTACAGAAAATCAAATCAAAATTATTCTGAGATATTTTTCATACCTTTAAGAATAACTTAGTTTAGTAACACATAAGAGAATTTACGTTTACTGGGTTATGGAGCAAGGGGAGCATTGAGATTCTCCTGGTGGCAATGCAAATTTCTGTAGCAACTTTGGAAATCAGTATGCTGTTTCTTCAGGAATGTGGTAATAGGTATACATCAAGACAAAACACCAAGGCATGTATCCTAATGTTGATTCATCCTAGTATAGAGACCCTTTCTCCACCATGTTCAGTGAAGCTCTCTTATAATATTCAGAATTTGGAAATATTCAAGTGGTCCCTTAAGAGATGAGTGCATAAAGAAAACGTGGTGCATTTACAGACTGGATTGCTCCTTAATAACTACGAAAGGAAAAAGGAAAGCATGTAATTTTTCAGGACAATGAACGGATCTTGTAAAATCATCCTGGATGTGGTGATCCAGATCGAAAAGGACAAATGGGATACATATTCACTTTAATCTGAATGTTAATTCTTCAATCCGTGTAACTGAATGATCAGTTTAGTGTAAGAGGCTAGGGAAGTGGGCCAGACTGTCCTCATTTTGGGAAGTACAAATTTACTTATGGATTGCTGAGGGACACTGTCAGAACACGAATGTCAAATGTGAAGGGACAGGAGAGGGCAGCAATGGAGGGGATATAGAGAGGGACAGCTAAAATTGAGGGTCATTTGAGGCATTGAATTGAAGCCTAATGGAGTAGAAACACAAATTATTTTTTCAAATTTTTTATCAAGGTAACTAAATATTTACTATGGGTGCAAGGACAGAAGATAAAATATTGATTGGGTTCATCTATGTGAAATTTCAATAAAAGTCACATAAATTATGGAGTTTAATCTTCAGTTAATCTACATAACAGATAATGTATATCTGGTCCTTATGGAGACATATGTCAAAATCTCTGTTGGAAACATAAATATATTATAAACGTGCAAATGTGTTCTAGGTACTTTCTGACACTTTCCCTTCTATTAGCTTCTGCATATGTGGTTTTATGTGGATGTCCTTGATCCACTTGGACTTGAACTTTATAGAAAGAAATAGAGATGGATCAATTTGCACTCAGTTAAGGTAGCATCATTTCTTAAAATGCTTTCTGTTTTCCATTGAGACATTTTGGAATCTTCGCCAAAGATCAAGTGATCATAGGTGTGTGGGTTTATTTAAGGGTCTTCAATTCTATTTCACTCATCTACCTGGCTGTGTTACCAACACCATTAAGTTTTTTTTCCTACTGTTTCTCTGCAGTACATCTTCATGCCAGGAATGGTGATTCACACAGAAATTCTTATATTGTTGAGAATTGTTTGGGCCACTCTTTTTCTTTTTCTGTGAAGAATTGAGTTGCAATTTTGATGGAGATTTTTTAATCTGTAGTTTGCTTTTGCTTAGATGACCTTTTTTTAACCATGCTCCTTTACGATGATCCATGAACATAGGAAATCCTCCCATCTTCTGAGGTCTTCTTTGATTTCATTCCTAAGAGACTTCAACTTCTTGTCATGGTTTTTCACTTGCTCGGTTCGAGTTATGCCAAGATATTTTATATTATTTGCAAGTATTGTGAAGGATGTTGTTTCTTTAATGTCTTTCTCTGCCCATTTCCTTTGTGAAGGAAAGGCCACTGTTTGGTTTGAGTTAATTTTATATATAGTCGATTTGATGAAGTTTTTTTTTGGTTTGTTTTTTTTTTATCACTATAGGAGTTCTCTGGTAGGATAAGTTGGCTGCTTATGTATACTATCATATCGTCTGCAAAGAGTGAAAACAACTTCTTCCTGTCTGATTTGTATTCCTTTGACCTCCTTTATTGCCTAATTGCTCTAACTTGAAAATTTGAGTGCACTGTTTTGAAAATAGTTAAACAGTGGAGACCGCCTTGTCTTGTCCCTGAGGTTATTGGGATTGCTGCATGTTTCTCTCCATTTAATTTGATGTTTGCTGTTGGTTTGCTGTATATTGCTTCTGTTATGTTTAGGTTTGTGCCTTGCAACAGAATCAGCTGAGGTATCTGGAGAAGTGCTCTAGTTTGACTCTCTCAAAAAAGTAAAGAGCAGGGAAGACAAAGACTAGAGACCAAGGAAGCTTTTCAAATCCAGCTAGGGCAGCACCCCATCACTGTCCATGAGTCCTATTTATACTTTCTCCAAACATAACACGTTCTCTCCAGAGACAGTCAAAATACCATATGATTCTGACTAAGCAAAAACCATGTGGCTTTGCATTACATGATATACCCAGACAGTACTTTTTCAAGCTACCTTTAGGCAGAGTTGATTCAATTACCTTTTTAATGACAGAATCAGAGGGTGTTTAAAGTGAGTCATTTACTTAGAACAGATTTTCCCAAGGATTTAACATTTCTCCAGCCCCGTTTGAAGAGACAGGAAGTGCTGACCTCCTGCCCTCATTTCAGAAGTTTCTCAGGACCCAACTCTTACACTATGTACATGATCTCCTCCTGTCTTCAATCCTGAGCTATAACATAAAGGGCCCTGGAAGAAACTGGTGCTAGAGATACAGGCAAAGTGCTAGAGTGTCAACTTTGTTCATAACAGCACAAATCTATAATAGATAGGAACTTAGTGGAATCATAGAAACCCAGCAAAGGAATCCTGACATCCTACAGATACCAGACTAAGAGACAGGTCTATCTGATCTCATGTGGTTGGGTATTGCATACCCTGGACACTAGGGCTTACAGGTATAGCAAAGCCTCTAAACACCGGCACAAATGAAGTACTTTATCCCCTAATGAGGAATGAACTGCACAAAACCAGCTTAGGTCTCATAACAGAGGTTCATTTCAATATAGACCTAGCCCTTCCAGAGGCTTCTAACCCCTTTGATCTGTTTGTTCATGAAACAAAAGGAACTGCACAGGGTGTTTAAGCAAAGCTCGGATTGTACATGTCCAAACTCCTGGAACCTATAACACCAACCTGGCCCATGTGTCTAAGAGCTATGGTGATTGCCACTGTTAGTGAAAGAAGCAGACAAGTTGAGTCTGGGTTAGAGTCTTAAACACACCCCCCTCCGTAGAGCTGTGTCTTTCTTCACAGAGACAGGGAAGCTCTGGCTGTTTAATGCATGTGTGAAACATAGCAGGTGCTTCTCCTGAACCATCCTGGAGTCCGGTTTGAGAAACCCACTGACATCAATCCTGTTCCTCTCTGGCCTCATTATGACCTAAGGGTAGTACTCACCATGATTGTATGCGAGAACAACCATGGTCCCAGGCGTCTTTCTATATCTAATGGACACTCTTTCAATGGATGAAAAATTGAGTCAAATTTTTTCTTAGATGGGGAGCATCATCATTAACATAGAACCACATACATATGGGCTCCAGCAGTTATTGTAACTGAAATGGTTTGTACTCAAAACTTATGTGCAGGTTTTTCTTCCCAGAGAGCAGAACTTATCCCTCTGACTCGGATGGTCATATTGTGAAAAAGGAAAGTCTCTCATCATAGACCAGGAAAATCGCTACGCATTTGTTACTGCACATATGTATGCTATGATATACCGGGAAAGAGGGATCCTCACTGAGTGTTCATAAAGTAACTGGAGTGATTCTACAGCGGCAAATGAACGGCATATCTAAAAGCTCTTGGACAAAAAGTAGCAAACACACCCAAGAAGAGTAAAAGGGAGGAAATAGTCCAACACAATGCTGAATTCATTGAAATAGAAAGACAGCCCCTCTGCAGGCCACGGTGGTCTCAGCAGCTGCAGCAGCTGCAGCAGGGGCTCCAGGATGGTGAACACTGCTGACCCACAGCCCTGGCTCAGTAGCCACAGGTCAGTGCTCCTGCCTAGTCCCTGGGCTGGACACCCCACCCTCCCAGGCTGCGCACACTCACCTCATCCCGGCCCCGGATGCTGAGCACCAAGCTCTAAAGGTTGAAGAACCTTTGTGCAGACCCACAAAAAGACAGACTGTTAGAAAGCAGTGGCCCACCCCAGTCAGCAGAGCAGCAGGAAACACATTCGGCCATTCCTTTATTCCATCTCCAGCAGACAAGCAGTACACACAGGTCAGCTCTGGTGAGCCCCTCTGAGGTCCCTGGCTGATCACCTGGAGTCTGTAATTGTGACGGCCACTTAAAAGAGCATTTTGTTCTCTTACCAGATGACTTCTGAAGATGTACTGGACATCGGAACACGCCCAGTCCCTCAACCAGTGGCCATAGTAGCACCTGGATGTCTCCTCCACCACCCTGTCGCTGGCCCACAAGTTGGAGGTGCCTCCAGGATGTCGCCAACACTGCCACTACGCTTTGGCACAGGAAGACATTTTGCCCTCACAGCCTCCAACCTCAAGCTATACACAGAGAAGTATTCTGGGATCCTGGACTGCCCCTAAGAGCGCCTGGGCCTGAGCAGTTCCAGTCATGCAGCCTTCCTCGACGGTGACAAAGGGGACCCAGAGACATGGCCCAGGCTTAGCCACCATATCCTCTAGCCTCACGCCAAGACAGCCTCCCAGGAGCCAAGCTGGCTGTGCAGGTGGCTCCAAGGGCCTCGGGGGCTCCCCGGCTGTTGCAGGAAAATTAGCTGAGCTTCTTTACATGGGCAACGCGTGCGGGGGCCCATTGCAGGCCACCGAGTATGTGGCAGGCCACTTGGGCAGGTACCTGGCGTCCTGCTAATGTGTGCAGACAAGCACAGGGCTCTGCACTCTTAACCGCCAGTGGCGCAGACCATCTACTGGCCCTGGGCGCCACTCTACAACAACCTGGCGGCCAGCGATGCTGCCTAGCCTGTCTATGAGGCACTCCCACCACCCGCTTCGCCGCTTGCGCCCTACTTACCTCCTGGGCAAGGCGCCGACGCCCCTGCCTGTGCCCGTGCCACCCTGGTCTGCGCCCGTGCTATCCCGGCCCGCACCCTAAGGCTTCCAGCCAAGGGCCTGTTGCTGAAGCACAAGGCGGTGGATGAGGGCGCGGAGGCCGGCTACTGCAAGTACGCGCGGTACGCGTACTAGCCCACCTCAGAAGATGTTGAGCGTTGAGGCAACGCGAAGCCACCCCGAGCGACAGAGGATGGAACCGGCAAGTAATGCGGAAACGGTGCTCTCAAGGTCCAGGGCTCCCCTGTCTACGACCCGCAGCTAGAGCCCTTTGACAAGTTTGCAGAGCGGGTTCCGGCCTTGCACGGAGCCTTGGTGGAGCCGTCAGGGAAGCCGGCCAAGGGAGTGGACCCAGGGGCGCTGCAGCTGGTGAACCTCAGGATGGTGGACTGTGGACCCCTGGTGCATTGGGCAGACGTGGCGGGCCAGAGCGCCTGCCACGGCCGTGCTGTTCTTCAGGCCCCGCGGCTGCTGCAAGGCGCTGCTGGGACACTGCCTTGCAACCCAGCTTGGTGCCATGCTGCTGCGCCTAGGGGGAAACAGACTGGCTGCCTCCTGCCCTGTCAAGGGTGTGCGCCTCCTGCAGACGGCCTTTGTGGCTGGGCGCCCGCCCGCAGTGCTGCTCATCACCGGGTTGGACCTGCTGCTGCCAGTACAGGACTAAGGTTGCAGCGCACGCGCGTGATGGGATGCTGGTGGTGGGTACCACCTCGCAGCCGGCGGCCCAGGAAGAGGCCACCCGATCACAGTTCGCGATGTGCTTCTATGTGCTGCTGCTGGACGGCATGGTGTGTGGGCAGATCCTGCAGAGAGCACTGGCTCAGCAGGGCTGTGCTCTGAGGGAGCTGGAGCTGGCCGCTGGGTGCAGGGCACCCAGGGCTTCTCAGGGGCTAGCTGGGCCAGTTGTGCCAGCAGGCAGCAGTGGAGGCAGGCCTCTCCAGAGTGCAGAGGCACCTCACCTACAAAGACATGGAGGCTGTTCTAGCCAAGGTGGGCCCTCGGGCTCCTCCCAAGGAGCTGTATTCATTATTTGAGTGGGACAAACTGTATGGGTCCTGATGCTGAGGGTGGCAGAGGAAGTCAACTCTGCCTGGGGGATGGGGGGACTGAGGTGAAGATGTCTTTGGCCAAAGGAGTGATGAATGTGGGGTGGGAGAGGAAGGGCTTTCCTGGTGGATTTTTTTTTTTAATGGGAAGGAAAATGCCTGCAGATTGATGCGCCGGTATACTCAGGTTTTTTCTATTTATTATGGACAGGAAGTTCGCCACCTCTGCTCTGCAGACCAGACACACCCGACATGAGTTGGCACCAGGGCCTAAGAAGCTCTTGCTCTCTCCTTAACCTCTGTCTCTTGTCCTCTGGGCCACACTCTCCTCCATTCTACTTTCTCAGTACTGGCCTTGTTTTCTTCTCAGGGTTTTGTCACTTACCCCTCCCCATGCTGTCCCCTTCCTTTTCAGCTCCTCCTTCCTGTTCCCATCTATCACCCTCTGTGCTTCTGTCTCTGTCTTGCCCTGTGTCTCCCTGACCCTGTGCTTTAACCCACCGTCCCTCATTGTTCTGATTAACACCGCAGAGAGCCTTGGCAGACGTTCTTCTGGCCTGGAGGCTGAGAAGGGTGGAGCAGGGAGCCCCAAGCCTCTGTACCCTACCCACCTGAAATCTTGGGGTTTTAGGTGTGGGACAAGGATAAAAAACTCTCAAAGAAGGCTTTTGTTTTGCTTTTTGGTTTGTTCATTATTTTTTGAGGGGAAGTCCCAGAAATGTAGGTTGCTTAATAATTTAGGCCTCTTATTTTTTTATAAGATGTGTAGGATTTGCTGTTTTTTGTTTTATTTTGACAACTCAGGAAGAAACTGACCTCAGAAAGAGTGTTCAGTTTGGCTGCTCTCCTATTCCCCCAAGCCCCGTCCCTGGGGAGCAGATTCTCCCAGACCAGAGAGATTTGGGGCTAATGAGGAAGACCAGACATGAGCCCCAAATGCTGTTCCACGGATAGAAACAATGTATCTAAGGGCTTCCTCTCCAGGACTAGCTTGCAAGCAAGAGGTGAGGATGGGTCAGAGGCCCCAGAGGAAGGGGCTTGCTGCTTTCTTGCAGTTCTCCTCCTTGGTCCCCAGTCCTCAGCTCCCAGTGGTCTGCAAAACTTCCAGAGAGCTGGGATACTCTTGTCCATTTCCTGCCTTAGAGGTGACCCAGGCAGAAGGTTCTTAGGCTATGCGACTGAAAGTAGTTTCTGTCAGAGATTCTCAATAAAAAGCTAAGAGGATTTCCTCAGCCATGAATGTGGTCTGGCCACAAGTATGGCTGGGCAAAATTTTGGTTACTAGGACCCAGGCCACCTGTGACAAGGCAGAGCCGTGCCCTGGAAAGGGTTCTGTTTCTCTGTGTGGGGATGTCTACTTGTCCCCATGGAGTGCTGGGTCTAGCTAGACCTGTAGGGCTTGGAGGGAACTAGGTGTTTTCCTATGAGGCTGGTCCAGAGCCCTTCTCTGCAAACCACATCCCTCCTGCTACTTCTCTTCACAAGGCTTCAGATCCTTGGCCCCTCAGGCCATTTCACAATCTTTGGTGCAAGAAGGGACACCCTCCCCTGCATCTTTGTCCCACCTTAGCCTCCCTGCTTGCCCCTACAGCTCCTAGGTCCCTTCACTTTCTGAATGCTGAGGATGCCATGAGAGACATGGCAGGGGTGGAGGGCTGAGGACAGATATGAGCAGAGGAGGGTGAACAGGGGAGTTGCTGTGTCCCCTTCATGTTTGTTCTATCCAAGCCGCTCTCTGGAGCCAGCCAACCAAGTACAGGACTTGATGCCTCAAAGCAAGTAGCCCCGAGTGATGCTGCAGATGACTCTACATGGGGCATAGAGTAGGGGATTTCTCTAAGATCTTGGGGTTGCAGTGGGGTTACCAGGGCAGGTAAGTGGGGTTGGGATCCCAGCTGTCCTTTCAGGCAGCAGCACCACAAGGGGCTGGCTAAGAGATAATGGACCAATACTTAGGGTCCCCGCACTTGCTTTCCTGGGCTCTTTCTGTTTCCAGGTTTGGAAGCTTTGCACAAGAAGCTAGTCCCCAGTGGCAGCACCTAACCCATGAGCATGGGGCGGGGTGGCAGGGCAGGTTGAGCCCTAGTAATGTTGGGGGGCATAGCAAAGAGTCCAGGGATAGATCACAGGGAGTGCACAATGGCGCTCCAGTCCCTCCGCTAACACTGGGTTGGGATCTCCTCTCAGTTGTAGCGCATTTCTACCTCATTTTGCTGTATGTTGTACATGGACATATTTATCTCCTGTCTGATGATCCTCTGCAGTTGTGGTCTGTCTACCTCAAAAGAGACTGTATTTTAAAAGAAAATATTACACTGTATTAAAGATAAAAAAGAAATAGAAACACAGAGAAAGATACAAACGATCAACAAAACCAAGAACCGGTTCTTTGGAAAACTCAATAAGATAGAGAAACATTTACACAAACTAATTCCAGGGCACAGCGATTGTATCCAAAGTAACAAAATCAGTAATGAAAAGGGAAAAATACCAACAGAAAGTGAGGAAATTAAAAAAATCATGTCTCTCTAGAAAAGCTTATACTCAACAGAACTGGAAAATCTAGAAAAACTGTGAAATTATACACAGATAGCATGTACAAGGTTAAGTCACGTTCAGTTAAACTATGTGACCAGTTCCATAACATAAACTGTCGTCCTTATAACCCTCCCAACAAAGTAGCCCTGCGCATAGGAGGCCTCTAAGTCTCTAATCTGGAGGGAGAGTGTACAGAACAGTTTTGAGGCTTTACAGACAGATGATTTGGATCCAATCATAGAACTTCTATATCTCTCCAAACATTTTCATCCATAGGATCATGAAAGAAATGTTACTGCAAAGTGTGTGTAGCCACTCACTGTAGTGACATGCCATCCCTGTCCAAGTTAATGAACCCTGCAGCATCTGGCTGGCCCACATGTCACCTCAGAGAAAGGAGGCTCACACATCTGCTGTTTGCTGGCTCACTGTTGGCTCTGTGAGTTATGAAAACAGACTTAAGCAAATGATAAAAGGCTAAAACTTATATGTGCAGACATAGTTTGAAAATAATCTGGAATTATGATGAAAAAAGTGGATAGGCCCGGTGGTGTGCACCTTTAATCCCAGCACTCAGGAAACAAAAGCGGGTGGATCTCTGTGGGTCTAAGGATAGCGCAGTCTACACTGCAGGTTCCATGAAAGCTAGGGCTACACAGTGAGACCCTGCTTCAAAAGTAAATAAATACATAAATACATAACTATAGGACTGAGAAAGTGGGTCAACCAGTAAAGAACTTGCTTTGCTAGCATTAGGACTGAAGGTGGATTCCCAGAACTCATGTTGAAAAAAACAAAAAACAAAAACAAAAACAAAAAGACAAAACCAAGAGAGGTAGTGAGTTCCCTAGGACTTTCTGGCCACCAGTCTAGACTACGTGGCAAGTAAATTCTAAACCAGCAAGAGATCATGTGGATGGCATCCCTAAGGTGACACTCAAGGTTCTCCTCTCTCCTGCACACAAGTGCACCTGCGTGCACGTGCGCGCGTGCGCGCACACACACACACACACACACACACACACACTAATGAAAACAATACTAAAAAGAAGAGAAATTTTCTGAGCCTTTAACAAAATTTTTAGTCAAAATTCCCTGACTCAGCAAACCAAATCCTATACACTTAAAGGGGAAGTTAAAATTTATTGGGAAGGGTGCTCTCTATTCAGAAAATAAAGTTCAAACAGCTTCTCTCTTCAAACTACGCAACAGAGCTGTGGGGCAGCTCAAGTCCATCCACTACCAGAAGCTGTGGATTTCCTACCGTGAGCTGGTACTAGAAGGTCTCAGTTACCCCCATGTCACCAGCTGCCCAGAGCAAGCCCACAGCTGCCAGATAAACCCCCGGGACACCAGTGTTTCCTCTGAACACAAATAATAATAATTACGTGTTTCCATGCTTCACACAGCTCACAAAACATTCTTTCTTAAGTTCTAGGCTTTCCCACACATGAACTTGTACACATGAACACACATACATTTTTTAAGTAAAAACTAAAAGTATTTTTCTCCTCTAAGACTTAAAAGCTTCCAGTTGGACAATCTCCCGCTGAATGTCTTTTTCATAAACATTCTGGCATTTAGATGTCAGCATTGACTACATTTGGCAGCTGATTAAATACCACAGTTCATGCTCCTCCTGGGTTATGCTGTTACCCCCAGTTCCCAGTGGCTGGTTCCATTTCAGGCCTTTCTGAGCTCTTAAACAGCCACGCACAACCTTTGACACTGTGACACACTGTCATCCACAAAGTTCACGCTTCAAGAACCATGACCGAGTTGCAAAAGAAAACTCTCTGAAGGTTTTAGATCAGTTTACACTTTTGTGCTGGACCATAGCCCGCTCCTCAGGTTGCAGACAACTGTACATAGACCCACTTTCCAATAACTGTGTGTTCTTCCTGGGCCAGGAAAATAAAACCCCCAACAAAAGGCCACTCAGAAACACATCTGTACCATAAAATCCCTTTGAGGAAACTTGATTCGTGCCTTTAAATCTCTTTAGATAGAAAGAACTCACAGTGAATATTTTTGGATATTGTTAGAAGAATCTGAAAATACTAGAACCTTTAAAAAGAAGTCCACACTTTAGGCTTTACAGAAACAACTGCTCATCAAACTTCAACAAGGAGAAAAGGAGTCAGGAGGCCAAAGCTTTTTAATGAGTCTGTTTTCAGTTTCTCTGTTTTCTAGCCTAGCTGTTCACTCTCCCCCCCGATCCTCCACCATTTCCTCTGTTTTAAGTCCTCTAAAGATTAGGAACGATGGCCATTATTTTCTTCTAAGAACCGAATAATGCAGGCACTTACAACATAACATGTACTAACAAAAAATCCTGGCAATACATTTATAAAAGAAAATCAGGTGAATTAAGTTGCCTCAGCGTGGCCAAGATTCAAACATGACACCAATGCTCCTACCCAACTATTACTCTATACTCTGTTAAACACAAAGTGTTTTCTTCCCTCCTGAACTATTTCTCCAAATAACTCCTGAACCTGCAGAAAATGTCCCAGAAGAACCAGAAAATAAAAATGCCAAATAAATACAAGGATGTGGCATTATCTCAAAATACAATGAACAAAATTAGAGAAAATCAATGATACCCTATTGTCAATCCAGTCACACACTGTGAGGCAGCAAGTGGGATTAGGCCCCTCCAGCTCTTCACAGGACCTATTGAACCCAAAGCACCTGCACATCAATTACAACATTGATTGGTCAAAATCACAGCACCTAGAAATTCCCACAAGCCAACACCTGTCCAGGCTTCTTAAAACAAACAACGAGGGCTCATACACTACTACCTTTATTCCCAGAACAGCGTCAACCAACCAGACCCACCAGAGCTCCCTCGGATTAAACCACCACCCAAAGAGTACACGTGGACAGACCCACGGCTCCAGCTGCACATGTAGCAGAGGATGGCCTTATTGGGCACCAATGGGAGAAGAGGCCCTTGTTCCTGTGAAGTTTTTCAATGCCCCAGTGTGGGCGAATGCCAGAGTGGGGAGGTAGGAGTGAGTGAGGTTGAGGGAGCACCCTCATAGAAGTAGGGTGTGGAAAAGGGGGTTTCTGGAGGGGAAACAGGGAGAGGGGAGAACATTTGAAATGTAAATAAAGAAGACAGGCAAAAAAAGAAAAAAAAAAAAAGAACCTAACAGCAAAACACTTAAAGTTTAGAGTGTAGGGTAACAGTGTGTAGTCAATAAACAAGCAGTGCCTGGACCAACAGAGCTTTCACAGCATCCTGCTCAAGCAGAAATACTGAGGGATGAGTTTTCTGATGTCTAGGCAGAAACTCAGAGGTGTTCTTGTAAGCAGGAGTGAAATGGAGCTAGGGTCCATCCTGAGCTAGCGGCTGCAACCAGCATTGCTGCTCACACGGTACTAGCCTTGTAGGCATGTGGAACACTCTCATTATGGCCTCACGCGGTTTTCACTGAGGCTCTAGAAAGTCAGGCACTGTGAGGGAGAGCTTGAGAAGCCACTGCGCATGAAGAAGTACAGGCATGTAGTAAAGCTGGCCCAAAAGGAGAACTACACGAGCTTCAGGTGTCAGAGCTGGAGGGCCATCAACACTCAACTCCATTTAAGTCTAGGGGACAGAACCAAAATCTGAAGATGCTGGGCATGGGACTGCTGGGTTTGACAGGTTTGTTTCCCCCTAGGGTTTCAGTCTTGCTTTGATCAGGTCTTTCCTCTCTAAGTTTCCGTTCCTTTCTTTTAGAAAGGGGGTGTCAGTCCACGCAGTTGTCTTTTGGTTTTTACTTTTTGCATTTTATTTTTAGCGAGTTGTTTGTTTTGTTTTGTTTTGTTTTGTTTCGTTTTGTTTACAATTGCTCACTCGCAGCTAAGTGTTGGCCTTGAGTCTCAGAAGAAACTTTGGACTTTGAACTTTTGAATACCATAACACTACAAAGACCTTTAAGTTCTACTCAATGCATTGTGCGTTATGAAGAGGCAGTGAGTCTATGGGGATCAGGAACAGAATGGAATAGTTTGTATGTGAAACATCTCCCAGTTGTCCATGTGTTTGAAACCTTGCTCCCCAGCTGGTGGCACTGATCAAGATTATAGACCTGTAGAAGGTAAAGCTGAAGGACTGAGTTCCCAGGGTGGAGAGTTGGCCTTGAGGATTATAGCCCAGCTTGGCTTCTTGCTCCCAACTGCTCTGCCTCCTACTTGGCCACCAGTATGTGAACACGCAGCCCTATGTTAGCACCACAACAGACCCGGCCCCTTCAGTTTGTCACGCCTTCATTGTTCATGATGAACTGTAGGCTCTCAAACTGTAAGCCAAACAATAAAAAGTAAATAAATCTTATCCCAAGTGGAGAAAAAAAAACCTGAAAAAAAAATAAAGAAAACTAAGGGATTTGGCGGTGTAGTTCAGTATTAGAACATGGACATAATACATGTGAGAAACCTTGCATATGATTCCTAGTACTACATGTATGTAAACAAAATGGACTAAGACAGTAAGGGGAAAAGTGTGTTGTGTGTGTGTGTGTGTGTATTTTTTAATAAAGCATCAGAGAATCGATTCCTGGGGTCTTAGGCATAAGAAGAAAGAACATTTGGAGCATTCCCTTGAAAACAACAGACAATAGAAATACATTGTCCTGAATCACTGTGTGTGCTTCTCTTGGTTTTCCTCAGATTGCATACGCTCTACTCCTGTTAAGCAACTACTCATCGCTGCAGTAGAAAATGGCTTTTCACCATCCCCATAGAGACTTCCGACCTCGGCCCTCTCTGATGAACCACCGGCACTGGTTTGTTTGCCTCTGATTTCTAAGCTTGTGGGATAAGAGGATGATGGCTATAAAGAGGTCTGAGAGTGTCATCTGTACTTCTGAATCCAGATGAGCCTGCACCCCAACAGACTCCAGATGTCTCCAGCTTATAACTTAATAGTGCTCTCTTTGATTACGTGGGTTCAATTTTCATTCCTGATACAGGTGTCAATGCTGCCTGAGCATGTCCCTAAATTGTGACATATGAAGGTTTCATATTTTGTTACCTCAGGAATATTTCAGTCTACTTGCTTTTTTTCCTCAGAAGAGCTGGGCCTCCCTCCAACCCTCCTGCCAGATTGAGTTTTATGATTTGCTCGAGTTAATAAGAAGCAGAGGTGTGGTTCATACTCACATTTAATCAGTTGTACAATCTTATGGTTGTCTGCATCAAACTTCCTCTCCACTTTGAGATAAAAATGTTGTCAAGGGGCAGAAGGCACGGCTCCGTGGTTAAGGGCACTTGCTATTACAGATGACCTAGGTTCAATTCTCAGTACCCACTTAGTGGCTCACAACTTCAGTTCTGGGGATCTGGAACCCTCTTCTGGTCTCTGCAGGCACTAATCATAGCATGCAGTGAGTACCATGCAGGCAAAACAGTCATACACATAAAATAAAAAATAGATAAATCTTCCAGCATGTGTTCGATCTCAGTGTATCTCTGATATTAAGATAAAAGTCAGTTTTTAAAATTAGCAAATTTTACTTTAAGTGCCTTCGGCAGATCAGATCCTTTCTGAGAATTACCACCAAAGAGTTTCATCTAAGTCCACCTCGCCCTTCCCCAGCCTTAGACAGTCACAAGTCCTTTTCAAGAAGAAAACTCTAAGGCAGGCCTGGTGATACAGTTTTGAAATCCCAGCTATTCAGCAAACTGAAACAGGGAGACTGCAAGGTCAAGGCCAGCTTATACTACAGAGTGAGTTCAAGACCAGCCTGGGCAACTTAGTGAGACTGTCTCCAGAGAAAAAGAAAAAGGATGTAGTTCAGTACTTGAGTGCTTAGCTGGCATGTGCAGGAATCTGAATTCAATGTCCAGCATACCAAGAAAACAAAACAAAATTAAACAAAGCCTAGCTTTCTTTCCTTCCCACAAAACACAAAACTAAAGGAAACGAAGGGGAATGGGACTTGAATTATAGTGAGGAAATTTTATATACAAGCAAATCTCTTTCGAGCCATAGTTAGAGATGTGGTCCTGTCAGCCCAAATGGTGGTCTATAGTTATTAAAGAAGAACCACACATTCATGGATTGGGGTGCAACAGAAAAGCAAGACCCCAAGAAGGGAAGAGGTGGCCTGCATGTCTCTATGGGAGAGGGAAGGACAAATGAGAGATCTAAGCTCCAAGTCATGGCTAATCCTAGAAGAAAATGAGGCAACACCTTTGATGCTCCGCGCCCACGGGTGTGGACAGAGTTCCTGTTCTCACAGCTCTTTGCAGTTAGGGCAGACCCACCAAACACGGTTTCCAGTGTAGAGTGACTCATGTAAAATACCTAGAGCAAAAGACAGGGTGCCATGGACTTACCTTCAGCAGTCAGGGACACGAGAAACAAGAGCTGGTGGTGGGAGAAATCTAACTTAGAAGAAGGAGCACTTTGCAGAGTCCTTGGGAAGCAGCAGAGGCAGGCGAAAACAAGTGAAAAACGTTTTTCCCCACTATTTTAGTAACAGAAGGATCCAACAGAAGCAAATGCAGGAAATATGACTGTAAAATAACAGGTCCAGCATCCACAAGAAAACCTCAACCTCACCATAATCTCAGCGATCCTACCACTAGGGGGAGCCCACAGACATCTCACAGCTGGTTCCAACTCTTTATTTTAATTTTTTTCTCCATCTATATTAAATTGGGTATTTCTTACTTACATTTCAATTGTTATTACTTTTCCCGGTTTCCAGGTAAAAATCCCCATAACCCCGCCTCCCCTTCTATATGGGTGTTCCCCTTCCTATCCACCCCCCATTACCGCCCTCCCCGCAACAATCACGTTCACTGGGGGTTCAGTCTTGGGAGGACCAAGGGCTTCCCCTTCCAGTGGTGCTCTTACTAGGCTATTAATTGCTACCTATGCAGTTGGAGCCCAAGGTCAATCCATGTATAGTCTTTGGATAGTGGCTTAGTTCCTGTAAGATCTCGTTGGTTGGCATTGTTGTTCATATGGGGTCTCCAGCCCCTTCAAGCTCTTCCAGTCCTTTCTCTAATTCCTTCAACGGGAGTCCCGTTCTCAGTTCAGTGGTTTGCTGCTGGCATTCGCCTATGTATTTGCTGTATTCTGGCTGTGTCTCTCAGGAGAGATCTGCATCTGGTTCCTGTCAGCTTGCACTTCTTTGCTTCATCCATCTTATCTAGTTTGGTAGCTGTATATGTATGGGCTACATGGAGGCAGGCTCAGGAGCTCAGGAGCTCAGGAGCCCAGGAGCCCAGGAGCCCAGGAGCCCAGGAGCCCAGGAGCCCAGGAGCCCAGGAGCCCAGGAGCCCAGGAGCCCAGGAGCTCAGGAGCTCAGGAGCCACCCTGAACTAAACAGTGAGTTCCAGGACAGCCAGGGATACACAGTGAGACCCTGTGCCAAACAAACAAATAAAAACCAAACCAACAAAGCAACCTTAAAAAACCCATCCCAAACCAAACAAACAAACAAAATAGACTTTACAACTTTTTTTTTAAAGATTTATTTCTTATATATAAGTACACTGTAGCTGTCTTCAGACACACCAGAAGAGGGCATCAGATCTCATTACAGATGGTTGTGAGCCACCATGTGGTTGCTGGGATTTGAACTCAGAACCTCTGGAAGAGCAGTCAGTGCTCTTAACCACTAAGCCATCTCTCCAGCCCGACTTTACAACTTTTATTTTGTCTTTTTTTTTTTCCCTTCCCCAGAGCGAAGGATCGAACCCAGGGCCTTGTGCTTGCTAGGCATGTGCTCTACGACTGAGTTAAATCCCCAACCCTAAAAATAGACTTTAAAAATGTCAGAGGAACCCCTCCTCTAGGATGTGGCTGAGCTGAAGCACACAGGCGGGAGACTCTGCAGAATCCGCGGCCCAGAGCATCTGAGCGCGCTTCAAGTCTCCGATTAAATTTTAAAAATGGCCTCCAACAAAACTACATTGCAAAAAATGGGAAAAAAACAGAATGGAAAGAGTAAAAGAGTTGAAGAGGCAGAGCCTGAAGAATTTGTGGTAGAAAAAGTACTGAACCGTCGTGTAGTGAACTATTTCGTGAAGTGGAAGGGGTTTACAGATGCCGATACAGGAGAAAATTTAGATTGTCCAGAATTAATTGAAGCACTTCTTCATTCTCGAAAAGCTGGTAAAGAAAACGATGGTCCAAAAAGGAAATCTTTATCTGATAGTGAATCCGATGAGAGCAAATCGAAGAAGAGAGATGCTGCTGACAAGCAAAGGAGGCGAATATGAAGTGGCCTCAGATTGTCATCGCCTTCTATGAGGAGTGGCTGACTTGGCATTCTTGTCCCGAAATGAAGTACAATAATTGTTTGCATATATATATACATATATATACAAAAATATTATATACACATACACATAATCTGGATCTTGGGTTTTGAATTACTAGTGTGGAACAAATAGCATCCTGATGAAAATCAAGTCTGATATGCTAGTTTTGAAAGTATTGGCAGTAGTTAGGAGATTTTTGGTTTTCGTTCTGCGTCAAAAGGCACTGACTCCTTTGAGCAAGTGAGAGCTCTCTGTAGTTGCTTCCTGTAACAGTAGAGTACTTGACACCATGTTGGATTTCCTCAACTTGAAGAACAGCTTTTCTTAAACGCTGGGGAGATTTTACAGTCATGACTCAAGTCAGAACTTATTTTTAACTTGGACACAGAAGGACCATTCTGGGTTTCTGTGTGTGTGTGTGTGTGTGTGTGTGTGTGTGTGTGTGTGTGTGTATGTGTATGTGTGTGTGTATGTGTGTGTGTGTTTGTATGCAGTATATGCATAAAACACTTACATAACCTGTCTGTTTTAGCTTGTTTTTAATACTCAAAAGAGCTGAACGTGAAAACACAGGTTGATGAGAGGCCATCACCGTGAACATTTTCCTGAAACCATAACCTTTCAGATTAAGCAGAGTCTTTAATGTATTGGATAGTTTAAAAGCAAGACCATCAGAATTGATGTATTATCAAGTAGATACGGTAGTCTATTTTCATACCAACTCCACCTTCAGAAAACAGAATTAAACAAAGTAGTAGCATGATTTAACAACAAGGCTTGGCCGAGTGTGGTGGTGCGCACCTTTAATGCCAGAACTCTAGAGGCAGGTGGAGCTGTGATTTAAGAGGCCAGCTGATCTACAGAGGCAGGTCCGGGTCAGCCGGTCTGTGTAAAGGTTCCTCTGGTTGAACCATTCCTTTGTAGGAAGTTAAAATCTGTACTAAAAGGTTATGATTCATGGAATCTGTTTGATGTGGAAGTAGAATCATGGTTAGAGCTGATGTTGGCCATTAAGTCCTGCTGTGGTTTAGTCCCTGGAAGCTCTGGTTGGTTGGTGGTGTTGTTCTTATGGGGTCTCAAGTCCCTTCAAGCTCTTTCAGTCCTTTCTCTGATTCCTTCAACCGGGGTCCTGTTCTCAGTTCACAGGTTTGTTGCTGGCATTCACCTATGTATCTGCCGTATTCTCGCTGTGTCAATAGTTTTATATTCCTTTAAAAATATGTCAGAAGAGAAACGGAAATGACACGATGTTCACAGAATTAATTTCTAGCTTCCCAAAGGTTTCTCATTCTCCTCTCTAGGTTCTTTTCCGTCCTTCTTCACTACACATAACTTCAGAACTGAGAAGCAAAACTCATCTTGTTTTCATAGATGGGCATTAATATCTAAGCCCATCCCTGAATATTGACTGGCATAGCTCTCTGAGTACCAAGCCCGCGTGTGATTTCTTAGATATCAAGAATTCTCTCATCCTGGAAGCTAATTAGAAACAAGTTCATGTAACACTTAATCCCTGTGTACATAGCAGAGGAGTGATTCACTAATTATATAAGCTTTGGACTTTCCAGGAACACCTAGGGAATTTAGACATCCTAGGTAGCTATGTTTTCTTTGCACCGGGGTCAGATTCAAACACTTTCCTGTATATGTGAATATTTCTAAGTTGACGACTCAGACCTTAAAGTCTTGAAAGTCTTGAGAGTCATAGTTTTCGTACCTATGAGGCAAAGGATTTTCTATGTTTAGGTATCTAAACTTTGATATGGTTTTATGGGACTTTAGTTAGAGCGATTTCTCAAGGACAGATTTCAAGTTATGACTATGGAAAGAATTCCTAACACCACAGGGTAGTGGTACACACCTGTAATGTCAGACCTTCAGGGACTGAGGCAGAAGGACCACAGATTCAAAGCCAGCAAGGATTCATAGCAAGATTCAGCCTTAACCTAAATCACTGGCACCACATAACTGTATACATTATAATCTTGATTGAAGGAGGAGTAGGAGAGGGATGAGAGGAAGGAGGAGAAAGAAAAGGAGGAGGAGGAGGAGGAGGAGGAGGAGGAGGAGGAGGAGGAGGAAGAGTTTAAGAAGGAGAAGAAGGAGAAGAAGGAGAGGGGTTGGGGATTTAGCTCAGCAGTAGAGCGCTTGCCTAGCAACCACAAGGGCCTGGGTTCTGTTCTCAGCTCAGGAGCTCAGGAGCTCTGTGATTGGGTTACCTCATACACAGGATGATATTTTCCAGTTCCCTCCATTTGCCTATGAATTTTTCCGCTCTATTCCCACTTAAAACTAAGCTTATTCACCAAGTAACTGCAATTCACTTTGTGAAACACTAGCTGTGTGTTTATCTTCAAATTAAACTTCCTACAAGCTTTTCCCGCTTGGAACGAACAGAATTCACCAAGAATGTGCGATTCAGTCTGGGAAAAGCATGTTTTGTCTATGTAGAAAAGTATGCTTTTTACCGTCTATTCCCAATTAAAACTAACTTATTCGCCAAGTAACAGCAATTCACTTTGCGAAACACTAGCTGTGTGTTTATCTTCAAAGTAAACTTCCTACAAGCTTTTCCCACTTGGTATGAACACAATTCACCAAGAATGTGTGAATCAGTCTGGGAAACGCATGTTTTGTCTATGTAGAAAAGTATGCTTTTTACCGTCTAGTCCCACTTAAAACTAAGCTTATTCGCCAAGTAACAGCAATTCACTTTGGAAAACACTAGGTGTGCGTTTATCTTGAAAGTAAACTTTCTCAATTTTTTCCATTTGGAAGGAAGAGAATTCGCCAACAATGTGTGGTTCTGTATACGGGAAACGCTTTCTGTGTCTATGTCTTGAAAAGTAGGCTTGCTACAAACTTGTCCCGCTTGGAACGAAGAGAATTCACAAAGAATGTGTGATTCTGTAGGCGAAACGCTTTGCTGTGTCTATATCTTGAAAAGTAAGCTTGTTACAAGCTTTTCCCACGCGAAACAATGAGAATTCAGCAAGAAAGTGCAATTCTCTCTGGGAAACGCATGTTGTGTCTAAATCTTGAAAAGTATGCTTATTACAAGCTAGTCCAAATTAGAACTAACCTTATTCACTAAGTAACTGCAATTCCCTTCGGGAAACACTTGTGTGTTTATCTTGAAACATAAGCTTGGTACATGTGCGTCCCACTTGGAATGAAGAGAATTTGCCAAGAATGTGCGATTCTATATGGGACATGCTTGCTGTGTCTATATCTTGAAAAGTATGCTTGTTAAAAGCGTGTCCAGTAGAAACAATGAGAATTCACCAAGAAAGTGCAATTCTGTCCGGGAAACACATGTTTTGTCTATATCTTGAAAAGTATGCTTAATACGATCTAGTCCCACTTAGAACTAAGCTTATTCACCAAGTAACAGCAATTCCCTTTGGGAAACACTAGCTGTATGTTTACCTTGAAAGTAAACTTCCTACAAGCTTTTCCCACTGGGAGCGAAGAGAACTTGCCAAGAATGTGAGGTTCTGTATGGGAAACGCTTGCTGTGTCTATATCCTGAAAAGTAGGCTTGCTACAAGCTTGTCTGTCACCAACTTTGACAGAAATCCAAGTGCTACCTAAAGCATCTATATATTGGAAAAAGTCACATGAAATACTTTAACAATTGGAAGAATTTTTCTAAAAATGAATGAAATCATGGCTGGTGCAAGAAATCTAGTCAGATTTATGGAACTAGTGATGTCATAAACCTTAAAATTTATCACATTAATTTACTGAATTAGCCACACTTCTTACAGGATTCTAAATATTAGTATTATATCTACCAATACGTGGGGCCATCATCCCTCCTGAAAGAAGCCTCCTTGTACAGAAAATGGAGACCATTACAGAAAAGAAAAACTGGACACAAAGTGCTTTGTGTAAAACCCAGAACCTGTGAGTACGTGTACATTATAGCGAAAATCTCTATAGCTCAGGGAACACTGTAGAAGAGGGATTACAAAGACTTTAAGAGCCACCATACTTGAAAGTCTGTTTTCAAATTGCCTGTGAGAAAAATGGGTGCAAAAACACAATGTTAGCAATATCAATGCACTAGTAAAACAGTGGAAAAAATTTATGTGTCAAAAGTTATAGGCGGCTGCCACCTCGGAGAGCCCGTGGGCAGAACCCCACGAGCGAACTTGAGCCTCGGGACCACAGGTAAGACTAACTTATCTGCTGCAAGTGACTTGCCTGGTGGAATCGGGACAACAGAGGCAGAATCCCTCTAGGACCAGGCACGTCCTGTGTTTACCGGAAGTCCCACACCTGCGGATCCCGGCCCGCAGCAGCTCTCTGCTCCCAGAACCCATGGGAGAGATACCTTACCCGCCTGGTCAGGTGGGCACTCCTGAGGCTGCAGAATGGAAGAGACCACCAACACTGCCCACCCTGCCCCATCCCTGACCCAGAGGAACTGTACAAGGCCTCTGGGTTTCCTGTGGGAGGGCCCAGGGGCGGCAGGAGCCCTGCCTGAGACACCGCCCGGAACCTGAAGGAAACAGACCGGATAAACAGTTCTCTGCACTCAAATCCCGTGGGAGGGAGAGCTAAACCTTCAGAGAGGCAGACACGCCTGCGAAACCAGAAGAGACTGCTCTCTACACACATTGCTGATTCCAGAGGAAAACACCGGAGGCCATCTGGAACCCTGGTGCACGGAGGCTCCCGGAAGAGGCAGGGCAGATCTTCCCGGTTGCTGCCACCGCGGAGAGCCCGTGGGCAGCA
>NC_046169.1:3299598-3315025 GCF_011064425.1 Rattus rattus
TTCAGAGTTTAAATATCTTAAATGCCATATTCAGCAGATCTATGACAGGTTTGAGGGTATGTATCTACAAAGAATATCTGGGTCAAACAATTCTTGTCTGATTTTAATAATCTGCTCATCAAGCAGGAGGCTATGCAAAGCATGCAATTAATTACATGAGTATTTAACATGACTATAAATATAGTTCTGAACATATTAAAGACTTTGATCATTTATAAGGTGACTATTAACTTGCATTTCTTAATTATCTTTAACACTTTACAACAAAACTGTCAATTTCCGAATTGATGCTCTTTCAGTAGCAAGGTAAAACATCAGAGACTGGGAATGTTTTTGATTTTTATGTGGTGTCCTATCATAGAACATAACAATTTTCTTGTATGATTCACTTTACCAAAAAACAGCTACAGCTTAACAATGCAAAATAAAAACAAGGAGGCTAAGCATACATATTTAAATCAGTCTTTGTTAGCTTGAATAGACCTTAGGTAAGGACAGATAATTTTTTAAGCCTGTGATAATCACCCCTGCCTTTTTATGTTGTAGTAGTGATCCCAATCATAAAACAAACATCTGATTTGCAGGCATCCCCAGATTCCCTTGTAAAAATTACCCTTGAGTTAACCTGGAGTTGTGTCGTCCGTGTTATGTGTCATGTGTCCTCCCAACCTCACTCCCCACCCCCACCTCCCCACCTCCCTCACCTCCCCCCACTCTCTTTCCCCCACCCCCTACCCCTCCTATCCCCCCTGCCAAGGCTGTAGCATACAATGTAGCAGCTACAAAGTCCTGAGTTTTTATCCTGAGACCATAAACTTAAGCACCTGGTGTTTTTCCACTGTGCTTCTGGGAAGGGCATTCCCTCAGCACCACTGACCCGCTATTGTGTTTTCTTTCAACTCCTCAGGCCTTCGCCGGTCTCTGGGTAACTGTGGCGGCACAGGTGCCATCATTGAGTAACTCTTCCAAGCTCTTTGTCAGGAGGCCTAAGTGCCACACCAACCCCAGGAGGATCTTCGTGACAAGTTCCACAAATTAAGAGAAAACTTAGAAGGAAGGAAACCTCCTGGAACCGGTTGTGGAACTCTTGTCCGGAAGAAAATATTGAGCCATAGTTCTCATGGCAATTTATCGGTTTTATCTTTTTCCATTCCCTTTCCATATTTACGAGATGTTCCTGATGGCCTAGGCTGAGATTTGAAGCGAGAAAAATGGATAAAAATCCATCCCTTGAGATGGGGTCACTAGCCCTGACCTTATCTCCGGGAAAACCAGCTCTTTATTTCATAAATCATTTACAAAATTACAGAACACTATTATGATAAAAACTTCCCCAACAATAAACTCTCATATGGCTATACATGCATGTCATCAAAAGTGGGCTTTGATGTACGGTAAAGAAAGCCTTAAATAAAAAAGAATTGAAATAGTTTAAATTTACACCTTGAAGATTTACAAAAATTAGGCACTAGATGTTAAACAATAGCTGACCATAAAAATGTATTAACCTGTTCTTGGAGATATGCCATGAGTCTTAGTTAACTGTGTGCTTTACTGTACTAAATGACAATGATGTTATCTATCCTATCCGTGATTGCTTCACTAAAGACATCTTCAAGAATTTCAATACCTGTTTCATTATGTATAAAAATCTTTGCTTGAAAGCTGCAAAATACACTCAGATTCAAGTGGCCTCCATGTTTGTTTCTGTTGTTTGCACGGCTGCTGTCACCTAGCCTTCGAGGACCCTTGTCCCAGGAATCCTCATATCAGACTAGGGTATTCGGTAGTATTGAAAGAGCCTCAGATTGAGGAGACTCTCGCTCTAGTCCTGAGGACACTCACCACCCCCACGAACACACGGGACTCAGTCTTGATGTAATAATAAGAGGTTTATTTGAGAAGCCAGAACCAGAGTTCTCTCACGCAGAAGACAGAGGAGTCGACCCCGAACTCAATTTCGGGGTTCATTTTATAGAGAAATTCACTCAGGTGGGAAGCAATAGGCATGTAACAATTTCATTGGCTTGTTCAAATTGATACACTTTATCTATAACATAAATTTAGTCACCTTATCTGACCAGACCATTTCTCTGCTCTTGTCTTTCCTGAGTCGGCCTTAATTGGTGCCAGATGGACTTGTGGCTAGCCTATTTCTTGGAACTGGGGGCTGTGTCCCCAGGCTCGGCACGAGTAGGTCCCTGAGTGCTTGTGAAAGAATAAAAAATACAGTCAAAAAGTCAGAAGTTTAGAAATGCTATCTCACCCCTAAGAAGCCCTAAGTACCTCAAATTCCATACCCTGCTCTCTACCTGTAAGTAGGTAAAAGGTCACATTTCCTGAGCCTGCTCTCCCAGAAACTAGATAAAAGGGCTTAAAGATAAGGCCCTTAGATATGTGATTCCCTACCTAGTAAAGGTAACAGAAAGCTTCTCCCAGGAACTAGCTGACCATAAAGTTAGATTACAATCTTAAAAGCAATCGTGAGAGACAGAAAGCTTCTCCTTGTGATTTTTCACTGGTATTCTCCACATTTTCCAATGACGCCATCCCTACCCCCTTGGGTTGTGGCTTCTTCCTTTAAATACCCCTTCTCCCAGCTACTGGGGGTCGAACTCCTGTGCCCCTGTGTGGGATACGAATCTTGACCCCAGTGCACTGGTTCCTATCAATAAACCTCATGTGATTACAGCAAGGATGGTCTTGTGTGAGTTCTTGGGGGGGTTGCATCATCCCGAGATTTGAGTGACGGACTCCCCAGACCAGGGGTCTTTCACTTGCAGTGGAGTTAATTAAAAATTTTATTCTTACAGTATCTAAGGTCATTCACATCATAAGATAGGAATCCTTCAGTCTGTAGTATTTAGTTGTGGCCTTAATTTTTAGTATTTTATTTACCTATTCATCAAGATAATATATCAAAAAGACATTATAAAAAATATCTGATAAACTTTAAAATGTTCCATAGCCTTATGACTTTAAACATTTTAAAGCTGTTTTTTTTAAAAACACTCAGTTTTTAATTTTTTGTAAAACTCTAAAATATTTTTTAAAAAGCTTAAGATCTCTAAATTGTGTGCTTTTGTAATATCACAATACAGGACATTCTAAAATGTGAAGACAGGTAGCACAGCTATAATTTTGAAAAAGCAAAACCAAGTTTTTGAAAGACCCCCTCCCAGAAAGGAAATTATATATATATATAAGCCCAAGGCTCTCAATTATAGAAATAAAAAGTAAGTTACAGAACTAAAATAAGCCTTGTGAGAAAGTTCAAGAAATTCAAATGTGTCCCAAGACTTGTGGGGCAAGTTGACCCAACATTTAGACAAAATAGCCCCCCCCAAAAAAAAACAAAATACAGGAACCAGACTAAATTATAGGCATTGCTCCATGGGCCACCTGACAAGAAAAAGAAAAAGTCCCTGACTTCCCAGACGCCCTGACCACCATGTACTTTTTACTAACTCACTGTTATGATTATAGCCAAATTAGGTAACGTACACTTATGCCTCATTTACTCCACCAATCACATCCCTGTAACCATGCATCTGCTTCTGTAAGCCTGCTTCTGCTCCCCAAGCCCTATAAAAACCCGTCCTGGTTCTGTTAGGCGCGCCAGTCTTCCGAATTGACTGGGACGCCCACAGATACCTGTATATCCTGATCAATAAAAATCCTCTTGCAGATTGCAGCCTGTGGACTCGGACTGGTCATTGGGCTCGAGGATCTCCCTCCTGAGGGAAGATTCTCTCTGAGAGTCTTACATATGGGGGCTCATCCGGGATCGGAGATCCTCTGCCCAGAGACCGCCAACCACCCACCGGGAAGTAAGCTGGCCAGCGTTTGTCTTGTCCTGTCTTGTCTTGCTTTGTGACTTGTTCTGTAAATGCTTAGTTACTTGGCTTGGGTTTGTATATCGGCGGGCCAGAGAAGGAGCTGACGAGCTCAGACTTCTCCCCTGTAGCCCTGGAAGACGTTCCAAGGGTGTTTGGAGCCCGGTTTTTCGGGGCTCAGCCTGTATCGGAAGGATACGTGGTTTTGGGTTGGAGGAGAGAGGAGAGAGCCAGATCCACTGAAGGATCCGGACCCTCGGTGCCTCCGTCTGAATTTTTGGTTTCAGTTTGACACCGAAGCCGCGCGGTGCGTCTGTCTGTTGCTTGTTTGACTGTTGGAATTGTTTGTCTTCTTTGTGTCCTAATTTTCTTTGAACATCTGTGGAAATTGGTTATAGGATGCTTTGTCTTGGTCTTGTTTGTCTGGTTTGTTTTCTGTGGTATTGTCCAGTGTCTTTTTGGCTTTTGTTTCGTTTTTGGACTTTGGACAGACGACTGTGTTTAAAATCATGAAACTGTTTGCTTTGTTTGTCAAGGAGTTTTACTTGGTCCTCTTGGTGCTTAACTTAAAAGTTAAAAATAATTTGCTTGAGAAAAATTGTTTTCTGCCGGGGAGTTTTATCTTTCTCTCTTGAGCCTCCTCCCCAAGGAGAGATGCCCCTCCTTTGCTCCCCTTGTCCAGTCTAGCTGCTATTAACAGTTGTGTATGAAAAACTCCAGGTTATTGAGTGACCCTGTCTAAAACAGGTATTAACAAGAGCCTGAAAGCTTTACCTTAGATCCTGAAGAAAATGTCTCCCTGTTGCTTAAACATTCACAGCTTCTAAGGAAGGGACAACACAGAGTAGAGAAATGTAGGGGCTGAGGGTGGTGAGCACACAGGCCTGTTAGCAAGCTACAGGCTGTGCGTGGGCAGCAGCGCAGCTCTGGCCAAGTCAGCGTAAGAGGAGTTTCAAGGTGAGGAGGCCGGCCGGGGTTGACGCTTTGACAACAAAAAGATAATATAGAGTTAGTGGTTGTTTTATGAGACTTTTGGCCCTAAAAAAAAATAAATAATTCCAGTTGCTGCCTTCAGTGGCCAGACCTTCAACACTTGCTCACAGAAGGAGAGCGTTCATTAAGAGAAGTTCTTTAAGGGAGCCTGCCTTATCTGCTGGCCTTATTCCAAGAGAGGAGTTGATCTCCAACATTAAATAACCTTCCCTGTTAGTCATCATTGACATGGAGAGTGCCTTTGATCCTATCCCCACAGCAGCCAGTTCCTGCCCCTGTGGTCAAAATGCCCCAGGTTGGGAGGCAGAGAAGCCCCTAAAATAGTTTCAAAGAATCTACAACAAACTGTGAAGAACTTTGTTTTGCCAGGCAAAATTTAGAATTCAGGCTTTGGCTGTGGCCAAGGTCAGGATTAATGTTTTCTTTTCCATGGGCCTTTAACCCAGTGAGACAGCTTGGTGAAGGACTACTACTACAGTCCTGATAGCCCCAGGTGAACTGGTTCCAATTCTTTTGTCAGCCACTTAGTATCTAACACCCAAGTTCTAACCCTCTCTCCATCCTTTTGTTATTAGTTCTTACTAGAAGCCTACTGTCCTTCAGAGGCTGGGTTTATTGAGAGAGAGAGCCACTGAGCTGGCACTGAAGGGAGGTACTTCTTAAGTAAAATCTAAGTCCAGAGAGATAGTCGATAACAGATCAGCTGCCTCTCTGCTTGCCTTTCTGTTTCACAGGAACAAAGCTTGTGCTTATTTCTACAACGGCCTTTTTGTCCAAGAAAGTCTCCTGGCTTAGCTGTGTGACTAAATGCTGTTTGCCCTCTTCAGTAGACTTCTATTCTCAAGATTCTCTTGTTTTCTCACCATCCCGTTTGAGATGCTTGTTAGTAACTGTTACAGGTCTTCTTTACCACCAAGGAAAGACAGAATCCTACTAGAGGCCAGAAAGAATGTTCCAGACATGGATGGAAGGCCCTGACTCCTGACTGTTGACTTCAATACCCCTTAAGGTAGGGAGTGCTCCGGGTCTGCCACCAGGCTCCAAGGGTGGGTCTCCGAGGGGCTAGAAAATGCCCCACCAATCTGGCTAAGATAAGGAAAAGATATAAAAAAAAGTTACAGAAATTTGAAGGGTTAAGCTAAGTTGCTGAGAGTTAGTGTAAGTTGCAGAGAAAATAAAGTTGAAGTGTAGTTACATAAGTGAACAGCATCTAATAGCTGTAGAGGAAGATATGAGAGCGACTGAGGAAGAGAAAGAGGAAAGAAGGTAAAAAGAACAGGAAGCTAAGAAAAAAAGAGACAAAAAGAAGAAGAAGCTAGAGAGCTAAAGAGGGATAAAAGACAGGAGAGGAATATATACTGGCCACAGTAGTTAGGGAACCTAGGAAGACAGTACCTGGCAACAGAAGAAAATTCCTAGCTAAAGATCAGTGTGCCTATCACAAGAAAAAAAGGACACTGGGTCAGGGACTGCCCCAGAAAGAACAAGAGGGGCCTCTCCAGCAGCCCGGAAGGCAAGCCTCTTGGTCCTAGAGTGCTGGCTATGCGCAAAGATAGAAGGGAAGCCCACCCAATTGTTTTGTGAATATGGGGGCCCAACACTCTGTGCTCCTACGCCCAAATGGGCTAGTGTCCAACAAAGACCTTGAGTACAGGGGACTACCAGCAACAAACGATACTCATGGACTACCCGAAGAACGGTAGACCTTGGCATGGGCCGGGTATCCTACTTGTTCCTTGTGATTCCAGACTGCCCCTACAAGTCTAAACCCTACAACCCTGCTCCCGCACCCCGACCTAGACTTCATGACTGTCAACAGGAGCTCACTAAAGCACAGGAGTGGCATAAAGATCTGACTGATCAGCCACCAGGGGGGGTAGATATCATCTGGTTCATAGATGGGAACAGCTTCTTAGAGAAGAAAAACGATGAGCTGGGACAACAGTGGTAGATAAAAACAGAGTCATATGGGCTCGGGCCCTACCAAAAGGCACCTCTACTCAGAGAAGTGCTCCCCTCACCAAAGCCCTTGAGCTGAGAAGGAGACAACATCTATGTGGACAGCACGTATGCCTTTGCTACAGCCCATCAGCAGAGGGGCCTGCTGACATCTGAGGGCAAGAAAAAAAGATTCTGGCTCTGTTAAGGGCCCTCCATGGCCCAGCCAGGCTGAGGAAGAGACTCTGGTACATCTCAACGGGAAAGAAAATCCTGCTACAAAAAAACAGGCAGAGGCCATGATAAAACAAATGCATCAATGGACTCACTTAGGGGTAAGCAAACTCATCCAGACATTTTCAAAAACTAAATATTATGTCACAGGTCTCAAGTATCTCTTGGAAGAGATAGTACACTGATGTATACCATGCCAAAAGGTAACTGTTTTCAGGAAAGTTGACTCTGGCAGGAGGCTCCATGGGGAACGGCCTGGACCCTACTGAGAAGTGGACTTCACAGAGATAAAACCAGGAAAATATGATTTCAAATGTCTCCTAGTGTTTATAGATATCTTTTCAGGAATAGATAGAAGCTTTCCCCACCAAACAAGAAACGGCCTCTACAATCATCAAGAAGATACTAGAAGAAATCTTCCCCCGATTTAAAATGCCCAAGGTAATCTGGTCAGACAACAGCCCTACTTTCGTTGCCAAGGTAAGCCAGGGTGTGGCCAGATATTTAGAGGTTGATTAAAAATTACATTATATTTACAGACCTCAAAGTTCAAGACAGATAGAATAAATAAATAAGACTCTAAAAGAGACCCTGACCAAATTAACCATGGAGACTGACACAGACTGGGTGACACTCCTTCCCTCTTGCTCTCTTCAGAGCAAGAAATACCCCTTCCAGATTCAGCTTTACCCCCTTTGAGATCTTATATGGGGCCTCAGATCCTCTGATTGTATTAGATGATGTTACTAAACCAACATGTCATAATAATAATGATTTATTTGTCAGGCTAAAAGACCTACAGGTGATACAGAAAGAAATCTGCTCACAGCTGGCAGCAGCCTATGCCCCGGGGACCCCCGAGACATCTCATCCGTTCCAGGTCGGAGACTATAACTACATACAATGACACGGAGCCCAGACACTCAAGCCTCGCTGGAAAGGACCATACCTGGTGCTGCTGACCACCCTGACAGCTGTCAATTCTCAGCCCTCACCAGCCGCATACTAGCTGTTGGGGCTGAGAGCTGAGACCTAGAGGGACACTCAGATCTTCAAAAAGCTCCCTAGACTCACACATCAGATAAGTGACTGAGCGGTTGTTATAATGCTCACTTGAAGAGTGTACTTTAGACACAAGAATTTCATGTTTGCCCTGGGTTCCATCGAAAAAAATATAGAGATAGGCTTGATTTCTATTACAAATGATGTAACATTACATATGTTAATACTCCTAACACTTCTTGGGACTGTGCCTCAGGGATCACAACCTATATAAGTTTAAAAGTTCTAAAAGACCTTGGTATATAGGTTCAGATAGTGTCCAGATTAGAATCCTGATGCTAAAGACTTAATAAGATACAAAAGAGAGTTGAGAATTATTTAAGGCTATCTAGGTGCTACAAGGACAACACAAGGACATCTGCTGTTGCCCTACAATACAAGGCTTATAGAAAATTCAAAACTGCCATTGACTCAGATATAAAAAGAATAAAAAAGACTTTTTAGCTGACCTCCAAGAATACCTAACCTCCCTCTCAGAGGTAGTCCTTCAAAATAAAAAAAAGATTAGACCTGATATTCCTTAAAAAAAGAGTCTGTGTGCTACACTAAAAAAGAATGTTGTTTCTATACAGATCAGACAAAAATAGTAAGAGATACAGACTTCCAGTCATTCAAACTTTTGTGCTGAGACAACAGTATCAGATGGTGAAACAACAAAAAACAGAGGTACCTTAACCAAATTGAGTGGAAGATTCCACTCAAGGACAAAAAGAAAATGGGGGAATGAAAGACCCCCTCCCAGAAAGGAAATTATATATATAAGCCCAAGGCTCTCAATTATAGAAATAAAAAGTAAGTTACAGAACTAAAATAAGCCTTGTGAGAAAGTTCAGGAAGTTCAAATGTGTCCCAAGACTTGTGGGGCAAGCTGACCCAACATTTAGACAAAATAGCCCAAAAAAAAAAAAAAAACAAAAAAAAAAAAAAAAAACAAAAAAACAAAAACAAAAAAAAACAAAATACAGGAACCAGACTAAATTATAGGCATTGTTCCATGGGCCACCTGACAAGAAAAAGTCCCTGACTTCCCAGACGCCCTGACCACCATGTACTTTTTGCTAACTCACTGTTATGATTATAGCCAAATTAGATAACGTACACTTATGCCTCATTTACTCCACCAATCACATCCCTGTAACCATGCATCTGCTTCTGTAAACCTGCTTCTGCTCCCCAAGTCCTATAAAAACCCGTCCCTGGTTCTGTTAGGCGCGCCAGTCTTCCGAATTGACTGGGACGCCCATAGATACCTGTATATCCTGATCAATAAAAATCCTCTTACAGATTACAGCCTGTGGACTCAGATTGGTCATTGGGCTCAAGGATCTCCCTCCTAAGGGAAGATTCTCTCTGAGAGTCTTACATTTTAACAATGTCAACAGTTAAGTATATTCTAAACTCAACACCAAGTAAGTTACTTTTATGTCACAAAGTTTGGCTTCGAGCAAGATATATTCTTGCATACAGATCCACAAAGATGCAGCTTTAATACATTAAGCAAGCATTATTTTACATTTTCTCTTTTATAAACCTAATATTTTTGGGGTTTTTTTTAAATTTTTTTTATTTTATTTATTTACATTCCAGTCATTGAGCGCCCCCCCCCTTGATCCCATGTGTCCTTCCCTTTGCCTCCAAGGTGCTCCCCCCTCCCACCAGGTCTCCCCTTTCCCTAGGGCCTCAAGTCTCAAGGATTAAGCAAACTCCCACTAAGACCTGACCAGGAGACCTCTACTATATTTCTGTAAGCTCCTGGGACTGGCCTGTGGAGGGGAAATTTTCTGAACAGAACACTAATGGCTCAGGCTCTAAGATCAATGATTAATAAATGGGACCTCATGAAACTAAAAAAATTCTGTCAGACCCTACAGTGTTTGACCCCTGCTGAAGCCCTGCTGATGCACATAGAAGCCTTTTGTTCCTAGCAAAGGAATGCCCTGGCCCTGAAGAGACAGCTAGGTGTACCACTTAGGCGATAATCACTTCCTGTCTTTTGTTCCTCTTTCTTTGTTCCTGAGAGTGTAATCCCGTTTTTCCATTGTGCTTCCTGGAATTTTCTACCTGGTGAACTTAGGTTATATATTCGGTGAATAAAGCAAAAGATTTGGCATTCTTGTGACACAAAGGACCTGAATATGTGTGTTTTTTCTTAAACCTCTCAGGCCTACGCCTGGCTCCTTACCATGTCTGTTTGGGTACCCACAAACTTCTGTAAGGCAAGACACCACCAATAGGACAAATCAACAACCTACAGATTGGGAAAATTTTTTCACTAACCCTACATCTGACAGAGGGATAATATCTTAAATATATTAAGAACTCAAGAAGTTAAACTACAAAACACCAAATAAACCAATTAAAAAATAAAGTAAAGAGCTAAACAGAAAATTCATAACAGAAGACTCTAGAATGGCAGAGAAGCAATTTAAGAAATGTTCAGAGTCCTTAGTGATGAGAGAAATGCAATTCAAAACGACCCTGAGATTCCACCTCACACCAATCAGTATGGCTAAGATCCAAAATTCAAGTGTCAGCAGATGCTGAAGAGGATGTGGAGAAAGAGGCACTCCTCCATTGTTGATGCGAATGCAAGCTGGTAAAACCACTTTGGAAAACAATCTGGCAGCTCCTCAGAAAATTAGAAATAGCTCTACCTGAAGACCCAGCTATACCACTCCCAGGCATATACCCAAAAGTTGCTCCAACATATCACAAAGACACATGCTCCACTATGTTCATAGCAGCCTTATTTGTAATAGCCAGAAGCTGGAAAGAACCCAGATGCCCTTCAACAGAGGAGTGGTTACAGAAAATGTGGTACATCTACACAATGGAGTACTACTCAGCTATCAAAAACAATGACTTCATGAAATTCATAGGCAAATGGATGAAACTAGAAACTATCATCCTGAGTGAGGTAACACAGATGAAAAGAATACACATGGTATGCACTCACTGATAAGTGAATGTTAGACAAAAAGCTCAAAATACCTATGATACAACTCACAAACTATGAAGTTTAAAAGAAGGAAGACCAAAGTGTGGGTGCTTCAGTCCTACTTAGAAGGGGAACAAGGCCCCTGTGTGCCACAGACCACTCAGACAGAGGACACCTCGGGAGAAGCAGGGCTCTGGTACTCAGGAAGGCACAGGTTCGACGCAATGACAGACAGACACAACACACTCAGGGTGGTTTGAATCTGCTGCGATTTCACTGAAATCTGCTTTGTGGTTACATACAATGCTTGAACAGGAGCCAAATTTTTGGCCCCTTGACAGGGTACACACAAACGATAACCAAGAAAAAGTTTAACAGTTTACATGAAGTTCAGAACAGAAAGCAAGACAGGAAATAAATTTTCCTGAGAATCAGACTGGTGCCAAATGGTGGTCATAGACCTCATTTACCTCAATCTCTAAATATCATCTCTTGGATAACAACAGGACAGCCAGCTGTAAGGAATCTTTAGTCTTTTTCTCTCTCTTAGCCAATATTCATGTAATTTTCTTTTTAAAGATAGGATAGTTCCTCTTGATAATAGGCAAGCACGGGGACGTGATCTGGCTAAGCATTCTATAAAATTTAAAGAATAATATAGTACTCTCTTCCCATCAATATTAACCCATCTATCAATTTCTTCATCATATGTCCCTGTGTAGGGCAATGGCTCCACAGTAGTCCTGTATCTACTCATGCTGTTTCTACCTAAAGGAGCGGCCCACCACCTTCCTCTAATTAAATAATGTTTTCTTCCATGTAACTACTTGATAGGAATTCCTAAATGTTTGGATTTTTCATAATTGACAGGACTTTCCCCTCTAATAGCTAGCTGTCTAGGAGGTCTGGGTTTTCCACAGTTAATTCATCCTGTTGTAAGTTATGGATCACATCTCTTAGAGTTTCATTCTGATTCTACTTAATTTTTGCTAGTGCTTTGAAAAGAGGCATGGTCCATGAAGACCAAATCGGGTCTCGATGTTCCTGTTAGTAAAAAAACAAACAAAAGAGTCAGTAGGTAACTCCAGATCGTACCCATTCCAATCAGCTAGGCAGAAAGTCGAGCAGGAAGTGGCCAAGTGTCTCCAGGAGACCACGTTCCGAGGAACACACATCTCTGGCCTGCTGACCGTGATTGTTTCATGTCAGGCGGGCTCCACTGGAGCTGGCCCAGCACCTGTGCTTTTAACATTCCAGGCTTCCCTAATGATTTGTGAGTGCATGGCCTGTTAGAGAATAGGAAGCTAGGACACACTTGTTTGTTCACCAGGATTGTCCTGAGATTTAGCTCCAAACCTCAACATCCTGTTGCTCTTTAAAAAGTAGAACTCTCCTGCAAGTGGGTGAACTAGTCTCAGGCAATGAGCTCCCCTTGGTATCTAATGCAACATGGTCAATTCTGAAACCATACACACAACCAACAGAAATGGACTCAGCGAATTTTATTAATATATCTGAGCATACTTATCCACACATACTTAACAAGGCAGAAATTGGCTGGGAAGAATTTGGGAAGGGATGAAGAGAGGACTGGAAGGGGGAAAGTAATGTAATATATTCTAATTTAAATGCATAAAAATAAATTTTAAATTAAAAAGTGGCCAGAAAGGTACATTGGCAGTTAAGAGCAATAGTTGTTGTTACAGAAGACCTAGGTTCCATCCCCAGAAACCACATGGTAGCTCTCCATTTACTACAACTCTAGCCCCAGGATTCTCCTGCTTTCTTCTGTCTCTTTTGGCACTGAACACAGACACATACAGACAAATGCACATGCATATAAAATAAAAGTGAACCTTAGAAATATAGAACCCTATACAGTGATGTCACAGCCCTGAGATGGACAGCAGGGAGGACCAGTTCACATGAACTCCTTCTGGTCTGTATGGAAGCAGCTGTGGCATTCCTCTGAGCCAGCCTGCTCAGTGGCAAAACAGCCTCATCGTGAGGCTAGACTAGCTCAGCAAAGCTGTCCCTCTAAGAAAGGTACTCACTCACAGTGCTGATAGGTGACTTTTCCTGATGTGTAGTTCTGTGTTCTTAGTGTATGTGAGAATTGAGGCATTGATATCTCCATCTGTCAGATCACACATCATAATTAACATAATTGACTCTTGAGCAATCTACATTCACAGTGTCATTTACTTGTTTTCAGCTAAGACCTTATGGTTCAAGATGAACATTCCGGAGTCATTCCTGTCCATCATTTTTATAATTTACATGTGTTTCTGCATGAGCTCGAGCTGAGAACGTTCTTAAATTATGTCTGCCATTACACCCTGAGCACATTCAGTAAAGGATTTAACTTAACATGCTTAGGATTATGCAAACTTATATCATATCCGGACTCCATAAGTAAAATGTCAATGTTTCGTTTGTTGAATAAAAGCATTGCTTTGGAAATGTCTCTCATGTTTTCCTGGTCTGCCACAGGGTGTGGGAGTAGAGTGAAAATTTTCTCAGTTCTTCTGCCTTGGCTGTTGTGATGGCTACTGTTCTTAGTCAAATTGACTACATCTGGGGTTAACTAAAACCCAAAGAGTTGGGTACTGTGGAGGCTTGGGGGAAACCCTTCTTTAATCTGAGGTAATTTTGAGGTAACAAGATACAGTTTTAACCTAGACCCTGTTTTCTGGTGGCAGCCTGCATATTTGAAGAACATTGACATGGTAGTTCTTTCTCTTTTTGCTTTCCTAACTTTTGGATAACACGTTCATTTTTTTTTAAAGGCATTGGAGCCTGCTGCTTAAGGATTATGTTATATGCTGAAGATCACTGAGACATTCAGCCACATGGACTGAACCACTAGAGAATTCAACTTTCCATGGGTACACAGACACTTTCTATGTACAGACTCAATCTATCAATTCTGTCCATCTGGAGATCCTAGACTAAGACAGCTGTGGTTTCTGTTGTTTTCCACCTTCCCACTGAGGAAGATGTACTGGGTAACAATAGTACTCCACAATGATTGTCATCTGTTTCCTGCTTTCCTTCAAATCTTGTCTTATACCTCCCAGGTGAAAGTAGTTGAACCTAGCAGGAAGCCACAAGACAAGAATCTTGTTCCCTAAAATCTCTAATTAACGCTTAATATTCTGAGCACCCTTCCACTTGTGGGACATATTGATAATTCCCCGGCAAGCTAAACACCTTGATTCCAGGAGGAAAAGGGAAGGAAGTGCTGTGATGGGAGCCTAGGCAAGCTCTGACTTCACAGGAGAGGTGAGAGCATGGTCAAGGCCCGCAGAGGGGAGGAGCAGGCAGCTGAGCAGCAAGGAGCTGGAGTGGTGGGGGCCTCCCAGGAACTGGCTGTGGTAGCTATTGGAGAACAAGAAAAAGTGCTACTGAAATGCGAATCTCTACACATCCAGAAAAGATGGGGCCCTGGGTTGGAAGCCCGACCCAGGAACCACTGTGTTCAGCACACTCTAACCCTAGGGAGGCGCTCTAGCGGCTCAAGACTCACTGGCCAATCAGAGTCTCCAGACCGACCTGTCAGTCAGAAGAGAAGGAGGGCTCTTCCGGGTGCCATACTGCAAGTCCAGCTCTGCAGCTGAGCAGGCTTGAATGGTTCCGTGAGACGTGCTCTGTGCGCTGCAGTTTGGTGCGGCGAGGGAGCTCAGGCGAGGTCTGCAGTCACGGCATGGTGAGAGCAGGGTCACTGCCCACGAAGGGGCAGAGCAGCGGGAGCGAGAGTGGTGGGTCCTCCCTAGAGGCTGTGCGGGAAGATAGGCACAAGTGCTACCGAAATGCAGACCTTTGCATATCTGGTCTGACCCTGGTCTGAAAGCCTAGACCTGGAACACTACGCCCTGTTCCCTCAGCACACTCTAACCCAAAGAGAGGTGCTCAAGCTGTTCAAGACTTGTTGGGTAATCAGAGCCTGCAAGCGGACCTGCCAGTCAGAAGAGGAGGAGGGTTTTGTTTTCCCCCGGGTGCCCTGCTGCAGGATTCGTTCTGTAGCTGAGCAGGTTTGAATGATTTGCTATGCTGTGCTCAGTGCGCTGCTTCTGGGTGCTGTGAGGGGAGATCAGGCAAGCTCCAAAGTCCTGAGGTCGTGAGCGAAAGGTCATTGCCCACAAAGGGGAGGAGCAGGCGGCTGAGCACTGGGAGCCGGAGTGGTGGGTCCTTCCTGGAGCTCGGTGAGAAGCTGCAGCCTATTTGCAGCCCCCTCTGAAGTCTTTCGGGATCCCGTGGACCTGGCGGTGGCTTTGGAATTACTTCACTTCGGAGGCTGGAGTCTTGTGTGTAGAAATATCCTTGGCAGGAAACCAAGCTTAGAGAGCCCCCCTTTCTCTTGTGTCTTCTACAAGTTCTGCCCTTAGCATTTAACATTTAGGTGTCAGATCCATTTGGAGTTAAC
>NC_046169.1:3315100-3400100 GCF_011064425.1 Rattus rattus
CCTAGCCTCTTAATCTCTACTAGGCCTGGTTAGCGTGCTTCTTGTCTGTAGGGTGTCTTAGCTTAAATGTTATTTGATGTCACTTACTATTTGTATGCATTGGTAAATCTTTTACATCATCTAGTCTCCTCTCCTACGTTGCAGCTAAGTATTGGAGTGCTGCTACCCACACTTGAGATACCTTGTACAACCTCCACAACGTTAACTCCAAATGGATCTGACACCTAAATGTTAAATGCTAAGGGCAGAACTTGTAGAAGACACAAGAGAAAGGGGGGCTCTCTAAGCTTGGTTTCCTGCCAAGGATATTTCTACACACAAGACTCCAGCCTCCGAAGTGAAGTAATTCCAAAGCCACCGCCAGGTCCAAGGACACCGAAAGACTTCAGAGGGGGCTGCAAATAGGCTGCTGCTTCTCACCCAGTCCCAGGAAGGACCCACCACTCCGGTTCCCAGCGCTCTTCCGCCTGCTCCTCCCCCTTGTGGGCAATGACCTTTCGCTCACGACCTCAGGACTTTGGAGCTTGCCTGATCTCCCCTCACAGCACCCAGAAGCAGAGCACTGAGCACAGCATAGCAAATCATTCAAACCTGCTCAGCTACAGAACGAATCCTGCAGCAGGGCACCCGGGGGAAAACAAAACCCTCCTCCTCTTCTGACTGGCAGGTCCGCTTGCAGGCTCTGATTACCCAACAAGTCTTGAACAGCTTGAGCACCTCTCTTTGGGTTAGAGTGTGCTGAGGGAACAGGGCGTAGTGTTCCAGGTCTAGGCTTTCAGACCAGGGTCAGACCACCAGATATGCAAAGGTCTGCATTTCGGTAGCACTTGTGCCTATCTTCCCGCACAGCCTCTAGGGAGGACCCACCACTCTCGCTCCCGCTGCTCTGCCCCTTCGTGGGCAGTGACCCTGCTCTCACCATGCCGTGACTGCAGACCTCGCCTGAGCTCCCTCGCCGCACCAAACTGCAGCGCACAGAGCACGTCACACGGAAGCATTCAAGCCTGCTCAGCTGCAGAGCTGGACTTGCGGTCCGGCACCCGGAAGAGCCCTCCTTCTCTTCTGACTGACAGGTCGGTCTGGAGACTCTGATTGGCCAGTGAGTCTTGAGCCGCTAGAGCGCCTCCCTAGGGTTAGAGTGTGCTGAACACAGTGGTTCCTCGGCCGGGCTTCCAGTCCAGGGCCGGACCTTTTCCGGATGCGTAGAGATTCGCATTTCAGTAGCACTTTTTCTTGTCCTCCAATAGCTACCACTGAAGAGTTAAATTTTACAAAGTTCGGACATGCCACTGGTCATCTGGAGCCGCCCCCTCCCCTTCCCTCACTCCCGATAGATGTGTCACCCCCCTGCATTGCTGAGATGCTAGATTGCACTTACCCTTTGCTGTTGTAATTCCCTGCCAAAAGTAACTGTGCACCATTCGAACCAGCCAATCATGTGTAACCGCGCGAATTCCCCTGGCTTTCCCTATATAAACCCCCACCTTTAGAGGCTCGTGGTCTATTCCCCTGTCTCCTGTGTGTGAGACACGTGTCGGCCGAGATCTCGTTAATAATAAAAAAAATACTGCCTCTTGCTGTTACATCAAGACCGGCTATTCGTGCTTCCTGGGGCACCCCATCCCACGACTAGAGCGAGAGGCTCCCCAACTCTGGGACGGCTCTTACACCACAGCCAGCTCCTGTGAGGCCCCCACCACTGCAGCTCCTTGCTGTGCAGCTGCCTGCTCCTCCCCTCTACAGGCCTTGACCATGCTCTCACCTCGCCTGTGATGTCAGAGCTTGCCTGGGCTCCCATCACAGCACTTCCTTCCCTTTTCCTCCTGGAATCAAGGTGGTTAGCTTGCCGGGGAATTATCAATATGTCCCACAAGTGGAAGGGTGCTCAGAATATTAAGCGTTAAAGAGAGATTTTAGGGAACAAGGTTTTTGTCTTGTGGCTTCCTGCTAGGTTCAACTACTTTCACCTGGGAAGTATAAGACAAGACTTGAAGGAAAGCAGGAAACAGATGACAAACATTGTGGAGCACTATTGTTACCCAGCACATCTTCCTCAGTGGGAAGGTGGAAAACAACAGAAACCACAGCTGTCTTAGTCTAGGATCTCCAGGTTGACAGAATTGATAGATTGAGTCTCTGTACATAGAAAGTGTCTGTGTACCCATGGAAAGTTGAAGAATACTCTAGTGGTTCAGTCCATGTGGGTGAATGTCTCAGTGATCTTCAGCATATAACATAATCCTCAAGCAGCAGGCTCCAATGCCTTTTTTAAAAAAAAAAATGAACGTGTTATCCAAAGGTCGGGAAAGCAAAAAGAAAAAGAACTACCATGTCAATGTTCTTCAAATATGCAGGCTGCCACCAGAAACCGGGGTCTAGGTTAAAACTGGATCTTGTTACCTCAAAATTGCCTCAGATTAAAGAAGGGTTTCCCCCAAGCCTCCACAGTACCCAACTCTTTGGGTTTTAGTTAACCCCAGATGTAGTCAATTTGACTAAGAACAGTAGCCATCACAACAGCCAAGGCAGAAGAACTGAGAAAATTTTCACTCTACTCCCACACCCTGTGGCAGACCAGGAAAACATGAGAGACATTTCCAAAGCAATGATTTTATTCAACAAAGGAAACATTGACATTTTACTTATGGAGTCCGGATATGATATAAGTTTGCGTAATCCTAAGCGTGTTAAGTTAAATCCTTTACTGAATGTGCTCAGGGTGTAATAGCAGACATAATTTAAGAACGTTCTCAGCACAAGCTCATGCAGAAACACATGTAAATTATAAAAATGATGGACAGGAATGACTCCGGAATGTTCATCTTGAACCATAAGGTCTTAGCTGAAAACAAGTAAATGACACTGTGAACGTAGATTGCTCAAGAGTCAATTATGTTGATTATGATGTGTGATCTGACAGATGGAGATATCAATGCCTCAATTCTCACATACACTAAGAACACAGAACTACACGTCAGGAAAAGTCACCTATCAGCACTGTGAGTGAGTACCTTTCTTAGAGGGACAGCTTTGCTGAGCTAGTCTAGCCTCACGATGAGGCTGTTTTGCCACTGAGCAGGCTGGCTCAGAGGAATGCCACAGCTGCTTCCATACAGACCAGAAGGAGTTCATGTGAACTGGTCCTCACTGCTGTCCATCTCAGCGCTGTGACATCACTGTATAGAGTTCTATATTTCTAAGGTTCACTTTTATTTTATATGCATGTGCATTTGTCTGTATGTGTCTGTGTTCAGTGCCAAAAGAGATCAGAAGAAAGCAGGAGAATCCTGGGGCTAGAGTTGTAGTAAATGGAGAGCTACCATGTGGTTTCTGGGGATGGAACCTAGGTCTTCTGTAACAACAACTATTGCTCTTAACTGCCAATGTATCTTTCTGGCCACTTTTTAATTTAAAATTTATTTTTATGCATTTAAATTAGTATATATTACATTACTTTCCCCCTTCCAGTCCTCTCTTCATCCCTTCCCAAATTCTTCCCAGCCAATTTCTTCCTTGTTAAGTATGTGTGGATAAGTATGCTCAGATATATTAATAAAATTCGCTGAGTCCGTTTCTGTTGGTTGTGTGTATGGTTTCAGAATTGACCATGTTGCATTAGATACCCGAAGGGGGAGCTCATTTGCCTGAGACTAGTTCACCCACTTGCAGGAGAGTTCTACTTTTTAAAGAGCAACAGGATGTTGAGGTTTGGAGCTAAATCTCAGGACAATCCTGGTGAACAAACAAGTGTGTCCTAGCTTCCTATTCTCTAACAGGCCTTGCACTCACAAATCATTAGGGAAGCCTGGAATGTTAAAAGCACAGGTGCTGGGCCAGCTCCAGTGCCTGCCTGACATGAAACAATCACGGTCAGCAGGCCAGAGATATGTGTTCCTCGGAACGTGGTCTCCTGGAGACACTTGGCCACTTCCTGCTCGACTTTCTGCCTAGCTGATTGGAATGGGTACGATCTGGAGTTACCTACTGACTCTTTTGTTTCTTTTTTTACTAACAGGAACATCGAGACCCGATTTGGTCTTTATGGACCATGCCTCTTTTCAAAGCTCTAGCAAAAATTAAGTAGAATCAGAATGAAACTCTAAGAGATGTGATCCATAACTTACAACAGGAAGAATTAACTGTGGAAAATCCAGACCTCTTAGATAGTGAAAGAATTAAGGCGCTAGCTATGAGAGGGGAAAGTCCTGTCAATTATGAAAAATCCAAACATTTAGGAATTCCTATCAAGTAGTTACATGGAAGAAAACATTATTTAATTAGAGGAAGGTGGTGGGCCACTCCTTTAGGTAAAAACAGGACTACTGCGGAGCCATTGCCCTACACAGGGACATATGATGAAGAAGGTGATAGATGGGTTAATATTGATGGTAGGAGAGTACTATATTATTCTTTAAATTTTATAGAATGCTTAGCCAGATCACATCCCCGTGCTTGCCTATTATCAAGAGGAACTGTCCTATCTTTAAAAAGAAAATTACATGAATATTGGCTAAAAGAGAGAAAAAGACTAAAGATTCCTTACAGCTGGCTGTCCTGTTGTTATCCAAGACATGATATTTAGAGATTGCGGTAAATGAGGTTTATGACCACCGTTTGGCACCAGTCTGATTCTCAGGAAAATTTATTTCCTGTCTTGCTTTCTGTTCTGAACTTCATGTAAACTGTTAAACTTTTTCTTGGTTATTATTTGAGTGTACCCTGTCAAAGGGCCAAAAAATTGGCTCCTGTTCAAGCATTGTATGTAACCACAAAGCAGATTTCAGTGAAATCGCAGCAGACTCAAACCACCCTGAGTGTGTTGTGTCTGTCTGTCATTGCGTCGAACCTGTGCCTTCCTGAGTACCAGAGCCCTGCTTCTCCCGAGGTGTCCTCTGTCTGAGTGGTCTGTGGCGCACAGGGGCCTTGTTCCCCTTCTAAGTAGGACTGAATCACCCACACTTTGGTCTTCCTTCTTTTAAGCTTCATATAGTTTGTGAGTTGTATCATAGGTATTTTGAGCTTTTTGTCTAACATTCACTTATCAGTGAATTATTATCAGTGCATTATTTTCAACTGTGTTACCTCATTCAGGAAGCCTGTGGGTAATAGTGCACTCCCTCCTCCTCTCCAGATCTCTGTTGACCAGAATATTACTATTTTAATATTAGGATTCCCTGGGCACCCACTGGGATTTCCAGGTTCTTGTTTTCTGGAGCAGATTGGACGGAGGTATGAAGAAAGAGGCAGGCAATGCAAAAGGATTTGTGAAGAGAGATCATATTCCTGAGGGAGGGAGTGGGATGAAGCACAGATGTGTTAGAAGTTCAGTGCAACAGTGCACAGAGGATGGGTACACACATGCGAGCGTGAGGGGTAGGGGACAGTGGGGGGACATTCCTCTCACATGGTGCAGGTTTGGGGATCATTTGTACAGTGTAGACTTTCTAATACATATTCTCTTACATGCAGTCCATAGTGAGTCACCTAGAGGAAATGCAGTGCCACGGAACCTGTGCCCCTCCTGACTGTGAAGAATTAAAAAATTAATAATAAGCCGCCTAACTACCCCAAAAGAAGAAGTGGGGTCTGTAAGAGCTTGAACTTTTCACCCTCCCCTGCTGTACAATGGTTCCCGGAACATTCTTGCATGAAAAGTTTCCTGGAACAGCCACAATGACCCATAGCCTCCGGCCACAATGTTCCAACGGCCCTGTAAAATGTCACAACCCGTAATCACAATGTTACAATGCCCTGGGTGTGTCGCACATGACTAGCATATGATCTAGCTGTGTGAGCTGTTTATGGTCTTGGAATTTCCCTCCTCCCTCCCTCTTGCTCCCCCTGGTTTGTGGTTTTTTCCTTTATAAGCTCTGTGAAAATTCAGGTCGTGGTCGAACTCCACTGCCCCTGCGTGGGATACGAGTCTCGACCCCAGTGCACTGGTTACTATCGATAAACCTCATGTAATTACAGCAAGGACGGTCTTGTGTGAGTTCTTGGGGGGTTGCGTCATCCCGAGACTTGAGTGAGGGTCTCCCCACTCTGGGGGTCTTACAACTGCTCTCCATAGCCTCAGTCTTGAGGTGTCTACCCCACTTCTTTGGCAGGAAGCTTTCTTTGTATGCTAATTTTTCGGGCCTTCTAAAATGCATCTTGAACCCTACCTTTTTTCCTATTTCGACTCTTTCTGAGAGCTGTGGTCCCAGAAATCTTTAGGGGGATGGAGTTGAAGGGTGATGACCTGTTGTTTTATAACCACTGCCTTTATGTTTAGGGATGTCTCCCTCTGTTCTCTGTTGTTGAGGAAGAAGACCTGCCTGGCCTCTGTCTGAGTGGCTGTAATCCTTGTATCAGCGGAGTTTAGTCTGAACTTTCTGTGCACTAGAACACAAATTCTGTAAGGATGTTGGTTAGACAGATAGGGTCCAAAGATTGATTACACCAATCAACAACCTCCCAAGGGGCAAGCACTAGGAAAGCCATGACGGTGGGATAGATTTACAGGTAAATAGGGGGATAGAGATGGGTAATAGCGAATATCGCTCCTAGAGAAGACCCAAGTCCAGGTCCCATCATCTATGTTGGACACCTTACACCCTGTACCTCCAGCCCCAAGGGAGTCTATACTCTTTTTTGCCTACTAGGATAGCTACCCTCATGTACACATGCACACGAACGTGCACACACACACAGACACACACATGCATGCACACACACGCACATTCATATTTTTAAAATAAAAATTACACCTTTTTAAAATTTGTTTGTAAATTATGCATGTTGGGGGAGGTGTGTGTTGTGGTTTGCCTTAGAGTTCTCTCTGTTTTGATGCTGATTCTGCTCCCCCAAGGATGGCTGCCTAGTCACATACTCAGGACTCAGGTGACCTTATCAGAGGCTCCCACTGAATTTGTAAAATAAAGGCAAGAGCTCGAGATTTGGGCAGAGGGAGGAGTCGGGAGCGAGAGGGGAGGAGTCAGAAGCGGGGAGGAGAAAGGAGAAAAGCGAGGAGAGAGGAGTCGTGGGAGAAGGAGAAGCTGGAGACCTGGCAAATAAAAGGTGCAAGGGATGAGGGATTTGGGAGCAAGGAATAGGACAGTGTAGGGTGGATCTGTCCAATCTAGACGCTAGATTGTTTTCATATTAACCGAGTTGCGTTTTCTTCGTACGGGCCGATTCGGGTTGGAGAGGTTACTGCAACAGGTGTGCGTGTGGGTGTGAGTTCCCACACAGGCAGGAGAGGACACTGGATCCTCTGGAGTCATGGCTATGAGTTGCTTGATGTGACTGCTTAGAACTGAACTCATGTGCAAGAGCAGTGCCATCTCTCCAGCCCTAACCACTGGCCTCTACATCTTTTCTTTCTTTTTCTTTTTTAGGGTAATAGTGTGAAATTGTAATAACTGTATGTCTTTTATACCAACACACCCCAAAGAAGAAAACCAAGACATACAGCAATCCTAACCGTGCAGGGTGGGTTTTGTGCTTCTGGGTCTGCATGTGACATTCAGCAGTCCTGTGCCAGACTCACACCGTCAGTCCAGCATTCAGAAAATTGTATCTAAGAATGCAAAGCTAACACCACATCTGGATTTCATATTTGTTGGGCTTATTTTTCTTTTTCTTACCAATTCCCCCTCAGTTTAAAGCGTGTGTGATTATAGCTGACTTTAACTCTATTATGGACTCGGTGGTATATTGAGTGAATGGGAAGACAGAGAACAACTACCTTGTTCCTTCTGTTCTCTCCTTCCTAAACTCACATGTGCCATCTCCTCTTGATTTTGCTACTTTGGCTCCCTACCCCTGTTCATTCTTTCTTCCAGGAGCCTGGGACTGAAAGGCAGATGTGACCTTTGCTTTCCCCAGCCCTTTCTCTTCCAGGTACTCATGGCATCCTCCAAGTCATCGATTCACTTCCTGTGCCATGTATGTCCCAGTCTTTCCATTTTCAACACAAGCCTCATCCGGCCACTTGCTGCCTTGCACAAGCACCAGTGCAGACTGTCCGCACTCCAAGTTGTCACAGAGATGGAGTGTTATGCAGTGTTGTTCATTAAGCAACATCCTATACATACGAAATCTTCTTATGTCTCTCCTAAAGCTATACCCATTACACAGCACTTTAAAAATCAAGATTAATTTGCCTTTTAACCGTGTTTTCAGTATTCTAGATGGCCTCTGGGTAAAAGATTTATCCCCTCACTTATAAAAGTAAAGTGACTAACATAATAAGGATGCTTAAGGGGTTGGGGATTTAGCTCAGTGGTAGAGCGCTTGCCTAGCAAATGTAAGGCCCTGGGTTCGGTCCCCAGCTCCGAAAAAAAGAAAAAAAAAAAAATAAGGATGCTTAATATTCTTTGTACTTTAGTTAGCGCTATGAACTACAGAGATGACTGACAGTGCCTGTATTCGGATATTAATGACAATGTCCATTTTAAATACCCTCAGTAAAATACAGGGACGTATCCTAAGCCCATTGCCTTCCTCGATGTTCTCCTACCCACAGGCCTTCTACCTTGATTGCCTGTTGCACTTGTACAACAGAACAAGCACTATTGGCGAATAGATTGCCATCTATAACATCACTATGCTCTAGTTAAATGCTGCTCTGCCCTATCCAGTAGCCCTCTGTATTCTCTGAAATAGACAGAGGATTCTCTTGATACTCCAGGAAAGCCCTAAGCATACTTTATTCTGAAATGTCTAACTTTGACAATAAGTCTAATAGAAAATTATTCAGTGACTGCTTACATCTTAAGAATAATCATAAAATTTTACTATATATAGATGGATCTACTGTACATAGATTTTTTTTGAGGCCTTCACTTTTTGATTCTGTATGCACAAAGACTAGCATGATTTCTGTCACTGGGTAGACAGTCAGTTTCACTGGGTAGACAGTGGAATCATCCATTCAGGTTGCTTCGTCCAACTTAATGAAACCTATGTCCTTCACGTACTGACGGAAGCACTGTTGGCACACGTTCAGCCCATGTTTATGGATCAGACCGTGGCAGTTAGAGCAGACGCAGCAATAGCGAGAACCCTGGCCAAACTTGCGCGGGGACTCCAGTAGAGCTGCTGGTGAACCATCTTGCCTTCAGATGCCCAAGGAGGAAAGAGGCCTGTATATAGATTTACTGTGTATAGATTCTAGAAATTCTGTTACCAACATTAATTTTTTAGTTCTGATGTGAGCATGTGCAATGAGCAGAGATCTAAGTCGAAACACAATTCATGATTTTGACACATAACAAAAACTGTAGGGCTGTCTAGCTCCTTTGGGTACTTCAAGCAATGACTTTAATTAGAAAAATATATTTTAGAGACCATCAAACATCTATTTCCATAATTGAAATGAAAGGTCTTTTTTTTTTTAAAATAAAAGCACACTGGCCAAGCATTAGACACAGTGAGTAGGACCCACTGGTGTGGTTACTGCCATTCTAAGGTGGTTGCTTGAACTGATTTGTAATACATAATAAAATCAACCAAACTGAATACAACAATTCATTCCACCTGGAAGACATCACATTGGCCATTCCAAATACTTCCCACACTCCTTGATACCGTAAGAAGCCACATCTTTACGTTTTTACACTTAGAGATCAGGAAGTAACTCGGGAAGTGGGTTAGCCTCAAATCGCTTCAAATTTCAGAAAACTAGGAGCAGAAAACAGTTTTTAACCTAGGAGATTTAACAGATGATCAAATTTACTTTAACAGTCATAATCCAGGAAAAGCTAGATTTTTTTTTAAATCTCAAGTTTGCAGTTAAAACATTTAAAGAAATATCATTGTAATATTGCTTTGAAGTCCTAAGCATATAGAATGAACCAATGGTGCCTTATAATCAGAGCTGCCCCACTCTTCCAAAATGATTGATCTGTCAAAAAATACCTATAAATTCTCACTGCATAGCATCATGACATGAGACCTGCAAGACTTTCCCTCTGATGGCACCGATTTGGACCATTCCGGTTGGCAACCTATGGTCACATAGATATGTGGTCAAGAGTCCAATGGATAAAGAGTTAAATTCTAAATGTCCATGACTGGACTTACCCCACGACATCAACTTAGGACACAGTGTTCAAATAGAACCTGATTATGTCACCCTTAGAACTGCACTGGCAACAGCTAATGCACCTCTTCTACCTGGTTTCCATTTCTCTTCTTCCTTTCTTTAAACTTTTATTCATTTGTGTGTTTTATTTTGTTCTGAGGCAGTGCCTCACTCTGTAGCACTGGCTGACCTTTACTTTACTCTACACACTTCCTGGCCTTGAACTTACAGAAATCTACCTACCTCTGCCTCTCGAGTGCTGGGATCAAAGGTAGGTGCCACCATGCCTGGTCCCTTCCTTTTTTTTAGAGTCAATCTCACTTTAAAGTAAAAATTGGTTTGAAATTCTCCACCTTTTTAACTTCTAGAATGAATGCTGAGACTACAAGACTGTGCATCCAAGCCTAGCCACTTCCTGTATAATACCAGTCACTTCATATCTGAGGCCGTACCTAAGTTCTAAGCCATACCTCATACACACACAGACCAGACACACAGACACACAGACACACAGACACACACACACACACACACACAGACACCCACACTCCAGACACACACACTCACACACACACACAGAGGCACACACAGACAGACACAGACACACACACACCACAGACACACACACAGACACACAGACACACACACAGACACACACACACACACACACAGACACACACACACAGACACACACACAGACACACACATAGACACACACACACACACACACACACACACACACACACACAAATATTGACATCTATCACTGCCCCAACCAGTTAAGCTGAGCCTACTCAGAGTCTCAAGAGGAGCCAAGGATGTGAGAAAATAAGGGGATACGCAAATAATTATGTAAATTATGCCCCAATTACTTTCTTAGAAAGTTATGCAAAAATCTTTGCATGATTTTTAAAAAACCTCTCCTCGGAATTTTGTACTCCAAAATTAGATCAATTAAATCAGATTCCTGCAAGTATCTATTCTGATGAAATGGATCTCTATGAATAACCCTGTGTCTACTCATCTTAAATCGGCCTTGTCCTTGACGAGTGAAGGTGTACTTTGTTCCGCAGACATGGTAATCTAGGTTTTCCAAGTAGTCAAAGTTACTTGCTGATTCCTTGCATTTACTAGGAACCTCATATGGTAATTTGCTAGGAAGAGACCAACTAATGGCTTCAAACATTCCTAGACGATAATGTATGTGCATTATTTGTATTTGAGGATAGCCTTAACCCTCTAGCACAAATGTGGTGACCAGGAGAGTCCTACGTAAGAAATGGACTGTTTACTGGCCAGTCTACTGACATTGAATGTACTTATTGTGTCTGAGTAACCATCCTTTAATTAGAATTGATCAAACATATCTTCACAACTCTCCTTCTTGACTTGGCCTAGGCTAACCAAAGCGTGAATGTAAAGGGGGTTCTGGAATTGTGAGGTGTTTAATTCTCTGTGCACATGGGGGCTCTTTGCTTTCTGCAGAGAATGGGCCCCTCATGCTAGGCTCCTTTTGTTTTGTGTCGATGGATGTGCGTTTGTTTATTGTCTTGCTCCTGCACTAACATATGATTCCCATGAAAAGGGATGAGACCGTCTGGTCTCATGCACCACTGTCTCCTAAGTCTGCTGAGCCATATTGCAGTCTGCCACGTAGCAGATGCCAATTAATTTGCTGAAGAAATAGGCTGTCTTGCACAGACCAAAGGCAGTGTACAAGTGTTACCAGTGTCCCGAAGGAGGAGTCTAGCCTGCATCTTGGTTGGGGGCCTGCATGTGCTACCATGGTAAAGACCAGGTAGGATGGACACGTGTTCACAATCAGGGCACCCACCTGTGTAGGGCGCTCAGAATTAGGGACTTGGAACCCCAGTTTTGTCACTCAGTATGTCTTCAATAACCAGCCTCCGTCTCGACACAGACACAGTGTGCCTACGTGGGCATTCTGAAAACTGTTTAGGGGAAGGCTTTCAAAGAGCCTGGCCTTCTCTGCCAGCTGCTATCAGATTTGCATGGTGTGAACAGGTGTAGTGAGCCATATTGGATTTGGGCCTGGCCGCTTTGTAACTGCAAGGCCACAGTTAAGAAGTCATGGGATTGTTGGACAGAGGCCTCTCCATGTATTTACAGCACAGGAAGAAAAGACCAAGTAGTAAACACCCGGTGTCTCCACTGCATGACCTCTGCTGAGCCCGGCTGATGCATGTGGAACTGACACACCTGGACCACACCTGGGTGGTGGTCAATTTACTTCTGCCTTTTGCTTCCTCAGCCTTTATCCTAGAGATTTAGGCTGGTCTTCTCGGATTTCTCCCTAATTAATTCAGGTCTCCTAGTTGGTCTTTTGTTACCGAGCCAGGTAGTCACGAGCCAGGGTTTCCCACTGTGCTTCCCAGTTATTTTCTACCTGGAGACTTGGGTATATAAGTGGTGAATAAAGCTACAGGAGACTCTGTCTCTTCCTTCTGCTCTTCCACACTCTCTCTCTCTCTCTCTCTCTCTCTCTCTCTCTCTCTCTCTCTCTCTCTCTCTCTCTCTCTCTCTCTCTCTCTCTCTCTCTCTCTCTCTTCCTCTCGGAGGAAGGTTCAGTAGAAGCCTGACATTCTAGACTTCATCCCCATGACCCCATGACCCCATGACCCCATGACCCCATGACCCAATAAACTAAAGTTTAAAAGAGAGTGGGATGCTGGTTATGTTATGATACAAAAAGAAAATCATTCTTGTTACAGATGTAGCAGTATTGTCATGTTGAAAAAAAAAACTTTATGTGGTATAAGTGAGTTTCAAATCACTCACAGATGACCTTTGTAAATTTGGGACCCACTTAGTATACCTAGAGAAAAAGTGGACAGGGGCAGAACAAATTTAGCAGAACACTTGTAGAAATGAGCTAGATAATGCCAGTTCATTATGGTATCTCCTTATGTCTCCTTACTAATCTTACAACCTTAAACTGTCAAAAAATTATGAGGTCTACTGAAAAAAAAAAAGAAGACTTATTTATAAATACTAAAGAAGATCCAAGGGCTGGAGAGATGGCTCAGTGGTTAAGAACACCGACTGCTCTTCCAGAAGTCCTGAGTTCAATTCCCAGCAACCACATGGTGGCTCACAACCATCTGTAAAGAGATCTGATGCCCTCGTCTGGTGTATCTGAAGACAGTTACAGTGGACTTATATATAATAAATGAATAAATCTTTAAAAAAAAAAAGAAGATCCAAGCAGAATGAAGAGCTTTTAGCATAAGGACGATTTAAAAATAATAAAGCAAATTAATTAAAGATGTACGGTACATCAAAAGAGATTCAGTTCAAATCCCATGATGCTCTAGGGTTCAGGAGCTAGCAAAGAGTGCTTAAAACCTCCCCAGGCCATAGGTGCGTTCTTCAGTGAGCGGCAGCTCCTGCTGAGGTCAGAGGTCAGTGTTCCCAGGCTGCTGCTTGAAGGTGCATGCACCAGCTGCATGGGCAGCCCCTTCATTCACAAAGCCGATTTGGACTGGGACGGAACAGTGGAAACATTCTCCACATATTTAAGCAGATGCTGCTGCTCGTGGTAGACACGGGGACTGGGGCAGCTGCTGGAGGACTGTCACTAAGGATCCTAGGTAGCTCCTGCCAGAACCTCCTGTGGCTTTGGATTTGTTCCTTTGCTGCATTCCTGGAGCGTCTCTTCCTTTAGCCTGTCTCCACTACAGCTCCTAAGTCATTTGCCCCACCCAAGCACAGGATTCCCCTCTATTTAGAGAACTCCTGGTGTTTCCTGGTGGCTGGTGATTCATTTTTCTCCCCTGAATCTTCTCTGTGGCTTGATCTTTGTTTCCCATACCCCACCCCCAACCCCCAGAGAACAAAAGGTTTTTTGGTTGGAGCCTGAGCTAGACCATTGTGCGCCCATGCCCACAAACACACACACACACACACTCACACACACTCAACACACCACACAGGCCAAGACCCCAGGCTCCTCCAACTTGCTTAGGTTTCCCTAAGCATTCTGAGATTAAGGGCTATGGGTAGGATACTTTGTTTTCTGGCTGAAGTGATGTTTTGTGGGATTCTTCTGTTGTCTGAGATTTCTGGTAATAGTCATGAAATCTGATCGCTGCCCCTGATACAAACCCTTGTGTTTATAAGATAGAATCTAAGTTACCTGCTCGATTTCAGAACCGGAACCATGCCTTCTCATGTCTATGAGCCCAGTAGGATGAATATTGCTTGTACATCATGTTTGAAAAGCTGCTATCGCACAGGTCAGTTCCAAAGAAGATGGGTCAGAATTCAAGATCTAAGTCAGGAATTCTATCTTCTCAGTCCTGCTAGAAAACCACAGCTAGGTCGAGAGGACCTTTGGTTATATCTTATTTCACCAAACAAAATCCCATCATTTTGGGAATCTGAAGGGTGAGAAGGTGAGTTTAGCCACCCAGAGTTATGCTCACCAAACATAAGGCCTTCCTTCGGAGTCACAGAATCACAAGGGAATCACACGGAATCACAGAATCACCCAGCACTGTTGGGAACGATGCCCTTGAAGCCCTCCATTGTTGATGTTATTATTGTGGTTAGAATTAAGTATAACTGGGTTCATGGAAAATCCCCAGCCAGCTATAGAAGACTAATACAAATCTGGTGGTCAAAATGAATAATAATATGATACGTCAAGACACCCAATGTGATGACCTGTAACCTTTCTGAAAAACCAACATCCTGCTGACTAATATATACGACAAACGTGTGACCTTTCTGACATCCTGTCAACATCAGTCGATTCCCTGACAAATATTACTGAAATATTTGTGAAATCCGTGTGAAGGCACACGAATATTGTGTCCTTGGCCTGCGTTGATGTTTCTTACTTCCCCCTCCTCCCTCTGTTATCCCTGTTATGGTATAAATTCAGCCTTGGGAAAATATAAAATTGTCACCTTGATCAGACTCTTGTCTTGGCGTCCTTCTTCATGTCCCTTGTCCCCCATTCTCTTCTAGGTACACCCAACACCCTTCGCTTACACAGCACCAGGTGATAAAACCGAAGTCCAAGGAGTCAGTTGTCACAGCAAAGTTAGTGAACCCATTCCCCGAACAGCTTACTAACTCTGTCAGCCTATGGGGCAGGGCGGCTTTCCTACTGTTGCACATAACACTCTTCTCACCTCATCCCTGAAAGCTGCCTTGCCCTGGCTTCTGCTGTAGCATGGCTCTGACCCAGGTGCAGGTCTCCAAGGTCTTCAGGGACTCACCCCACAGTCTGAAGTCACTCTGCACGGTCTAAAGTAAAGGGGCCCACCTGAGTCTTTTCGCACATGACTTTCATTGTCTGGAAGACGTACAGACAAGGTCCTCCTGCCTTGTTGATACCCCTTCTTCTGCAGCTGTCATCCATCCTCCCTAAGTGAAATCGGCTCTCGTGTGTGGACTTCCATTTGCCCGACGTGGTACTGTAGCTAATTAGGAACATTTTGCTTCTCCCCCACTTGACTGTAAATTCCTTTAAGCTGGAGACTGGATTTGTAGCCAGGAACTTATTTATAGATCTAGCAGTTACTCATTGAGACAATGTTAAAAGCAAACAAATAGTTCTGTTGGAGCTGAACTTTACTATTTTTGGAAACCCAACAGCATTTACACAGACAATTCTAAAGAGGTGAAATTTGGCATTTTCTGTTTCTCCTCTGATAATTTTAGGTACACTCAAGGGTATTTTTATCTCTACACTATACCATAGATGAAAACAGGGAAGGTCCTCTCTTCCTGCTTCCTTACATTATACTCTATGTAAAGCTCAAATAAACGAGTTTCCGAAGTAGCTTGTGTGGAGGAAACACTTTACTCGGTTGCTGAAGAGCAGAGACTGATGAAACCAGGGAGGGAAACTATGACATAACTGTAGAGGGATATGTTCAACAGTTATCGACTCAAGCCAGCCCCTTCCCTGTTAAATGTCAAGCATATTCCAAGTAACAGTTGAAAAGCACCCCTGCCTGCTTTTAAAGAAAATTCTCAAAGACAGCTTCAGGAGCAGACAACCTGGGCCTGCTCTGGACGGTACCACGTTCTGTCAATGTGCCCCTGGAACCCAGTATTTACACCTATTCATTTATCTTCCTCAGCAGTGAAACAGACTGGCTATTGAGGTGAGTTCCTCCACAGGCGGGGACGCCACCCATGCAGTTACAGGGTGTGGATCAAATTAGCAAATGTGTGGTAAGTGTTAAAGCCGTTCTCAGTCTCTGGACTGGTAGCATGGGGGCGTGGCGGTTGAGAAGGCTCATTCTCAGGCCCCACCCCAAAGCAGCTAACTCAGAACCTGGCTCCTGGTCCTCCTCATACACAAAGTGGAGCTGGTCCTGGGTTAGCCGAGTGGGGGAATCTCTCCCCACCCTACCATCTCAGTGTCCCAAATAAAACAGCCCTGCTGGCCAAAGACAATGCGGGCCTCTGAGCCTTCTCTGCAGTCTTCGCAGGAGCCCGAGGCTCCTAGGACACAAGACTTGGGAAAATCTGTTGGAAATCACAAGGGCTCTATGCGTGCTGTGGGAGAGATGTGCCAAACGGAAAACACAGGATGAAAGGCAGACACTCTGCTGACAGATCTTATAAACTACTCGTACACCCTAGAGAGTCTTGAGCTGCATACATGTCTTTCTCTGTTATTTTGTTCTGTCTGTCTACTCCTACCTGAAACCAAGATGCAACCATCTGAAGGTAGCAATGTGAGCCAGATCTGCAGAAGGCGGCTCCGTGGTGGCCTGCATGGTCCCTGACTGGCAGAAGGCCTCTGGCGCCCCCTAGGGGAGAAACTGGAACAATTAGGGTACCAGCAATTTTCAGATCTTTCCTTTAATGTGTTTGTTGTTGTTGTTGTTGTTGTTGTTGTTGTTGTTGTTGCTGCTGTTGTTGTTGTTATTAGTGTGTGTGTGTGTGTGTGTGTGTGTCTGTGTGTGTGTGTGTGTGTGTGTGTGTGTGAGAGAGAGAGAGAGAGAGAGAGAGAGAGAAAGAGAGAGAGAGAGAGGCAAATATCAAAGACCAGGACCCCATGTCATATATCAATCTGAAAATAGTTTACTATTGGGAGCTCAGGGAAAGGCTCAAGGGCCTCTGGAATCTAACTACATTTTGAAGACATACTTCTAGACAACCTTCCTCCTCAGTGGCCACACAGGAATAATCTCTAAAACTTCTGAGAGATGTACAGCCAATACAGATCGTTAAGAGTTGGAACCAGCAAACTCCATGCGAGAGAGAGCTCATCACCCAGATATGTGGGCACTCCTAAGGCTGCAGGGCAGCAGAGACCGCCAGTACTGCCCACTCTTGCCCACATCTCTGGGCCAAGAGGAAACTGTATAGGGCCTCTGGGTACAGGAAGATAGGGGCACTTAAGCTGCAGTTCCCCTGCGGTCCAGACACCACCCAGATCTGACGAGACCCAGTCAAAAACTTGCTTTTCTACAAGATGGCAAAGGTAATGCAAACGAACACTCATCTTCTGTGGTATAAACGATGCCTATTAAAGCAACCTCTGTGTAAAAAGCAGCCATGACCCTTAAAATGATTCCATCGGAATCTTTCCTGGCACAGAGAGATCCAGGGTTTTCAGAAACAGCAGCCTAGCACCTTAAGTAAGGTACTTCATAAAAGCCTGGTTTAGATACCGTGTCCATGAAATTGTAACTCATTTACAATTACTTTTTCAAGCACACAGGCTGCCAGCTTTTGACCATCTGACAGGTTTCAGTGGACAGCTTCTTTCTATCTCTTTCCTTTTGCAATTCTCTTTCCTTTCACAAAGTAAAAAACACATAGCAAGAAGAGAGAGAGAGAGAGAGAGAGAGAGAGAGAGAGAGAGAGAATATGAATGAAAGAAAAGACAACCCAAAGGAAGGGAAAGGAAGAGAACGAATGTACAATGTTCAGAATAAAAATTTGTTTTCCTGTGAAGAAAAGCATTGCACTTCTACCAATCCTAAAGTGTCTCTTGAAGGGATGGCGCCATTCTGTGTGCTCAGCTGTGGTAAGGGAACCAAAGTCCTGTCTCAAGTACTGGGTGCTTTGCTTGGTTGAACTGTAGCCGCACATCAGGATGGGTAGAGTCTGTCTCAGGAGGTCCTAGGCTGCCTCGGTTTGGAGAGTATTGTACACATTGGAAGTTGAGTCATCTTCTTTAGAAAATGTCCTACAGGAAACTAGAGGAGAATGCTCTGTCCAAGCTTTGTGAAGCCTGAGAAGACACTGATGACGTCATTCCAGCATGGCAGCAGTGCAAGCTTAGAAAACGTGGGGGACTCGAGGTTCCTGTTTGTCCCAGTGTTTGGTACCGGAAATAAATATTCAGGAGTGTCTGGACCTCGTCCTCAGAGCTGCGTCCAAAGATCTCCCTGGGCCACAGGCTTCTGTGGAAAGAAAGCACAGCCAAGATTAGAGGCAGGCATTTGGGAGGTTTAGGTCTTTGTTAACATACAAATGTGTGCAGTGCTCACAGCGGCCAGAAGGGGGCACTGGATTCCCTAGCAAACTGAATCACAGATCCCTGTAAGCTGCCCTGTGGGTGTTGGGACCTGAACGGGGATCCTATTGAAGTACAGGGGTCAGTACCCACCAATCGTTCAGAATTCAGTTTGTCCTTTCTACAAGCGCCCTTGGGAGGAAGAGTGGAGTCACCTGCACTGCTTGATCTGTGCTTTGCCAAGGTCATTGTTCTTCAGGCACTCAGCATGGACTGCATGATTGCCTCTGTGGATGTGAAGGGTGGTTCTGACCCTGCCTCCTCGATGTGCAGTGGGTCCGTGGAGATGCCTGCAGTGGCTTCTGTCAGGTTCCTCTGATGGTCACTCAATTCTCTGGACAGGTTCCGCAGCTGTTTAAAACAAATACAATGTATTCAGGGACAGACGTCTGGTCCCCAGAGTCTATTTATTCAGACAGTCAGGTTCTATATGTTAAGGGAGCTGGGCATGGTGGTTCATGTCCGGAATCAAAGCATTTGGTAGAATGAGGCAGGAGGATCAATAGGGATTTGAGACCAGCCTAGGCTACCCAGTAGGCCAGCTGTGGCTACCCAGTGAGACCCTGGCAGGAACAAACAAAACAATGTCAGAAGCCCCCTGGCCTGTGTGGCAAACACAAACCATTGTGTTATGTAAACAATGAATCACTGTGGGTAGCTCAGATGCTCTCATAGACAGAGACGTCCCTTACAGTCTTGCCTGCTTGGGCTGTGCATGCAGCTCAGTGTCAGTGCTCGTCTCCCATGGACAAGGTCCTGGGGTCAATCTCAGTCCTTCTACAAGTGCCTCTGCTCAACTGGAAAGGACACAAATGGTGGGGTGCTCAGTGAGAGGACTTGATGGGGCACCTTCTGCTCCTAAGGCGGAGTGTAGGCAGACACCTGGACAGTTCTGTCTTCTTTATAGTCAGGGTCCTGCTATACATGTTTCCCCGGACTTCTTAGAACTCTCTATGCAGACCACGTGCCCTTGGACGCAGAGAGAGAGAGAGATCCGCCTGCCTCTGCCTTGTCGGTTGTGTGCTGGGATGGAAAGTGTGTTGGGCCCTGCCCTCCTGGTCTTTCCTTTATGAACTCAGCCCTGAGGAAATGTAATGAATTGTCAGCAGGTGTGGTGGCAAAGACCACATGGTGGCTTGTGGATGTCTGGGAGTCCTAGGCTAGCCTGGTCTACCAGTGAAGTTCCAGGCTAATCAGGGATACATTGTGAAAGAAATCAAATAAATAAACAAATAAACCCCTCCAAACTAAAAGTGGAGTAACAGTGTGAATATGTCAACGTTACCCTTATTCATGTCCCTTTAATATTTTTGAGCAGGAGTTCACTGTGGCTAACTGTGTATGTACAATGTCTGTCCCACGGAAGAGCTGCAGGACACAATCCTGAATCTTTTTATTGCTTACACGTATTCTTTGTCTTCCTGTGGATGAATGTGTGTGTGTGTGTGTGTCAGTAGATATGTGGAAGTTAGAGGACAGCTATTGGGGCTGGCTCCTCTCTGTCCTCTGTGTGGGACCAGGGGATTGGATTCTGGTTGTCACACTTGGGAGCAGGAAGTTACTGCTGAGCAACACTGTGGCCACAAATCCTCAGTCATGTGATTATATATATATATATATATATATATATATTTTTTTTTTTTTTTTCTTAGGCAAGCACTCTACCACTGTGCTAAATCCCCAACCCCCATGTCTTTATTTTTTTTTTGTTTTTTTTTTTTTTTTTTTTTTTTTATTATTTTTTTTTTTTTGTTTTTTGTTTTTTTTGAGACAGTTTCTCTGAGTAGCCCTGGCTGTCCTGGAACTCACACATGCTGGCCTTAAACTCACAGAGATCTGCCTGCCTCTGCTTACAGATCTCTGGGATTAAAGGCACTTTGGACAACTTCCTGGAACGCCTTTGAAATTTTAAAGACAGGTAGTGACACCCTGGGGGCTTAAAGGTGTGTGAAACCACACCCTCACACACACCGCAGTTTATTTAAATAGATTGACTGGGTGGATTCGTCTGTCTTCCTAGGGACATACATTGGATAGTGAGACAAGATTAAACAATTTGGGTAGGGCGTGGCCTCTGAATTCATGGTGGCTTTATAAGACAGACACAGACAGAGAGCCACTGGCAGCTCCTTCCTTATCCTCTCTTGGACATCCAGCCTTCAAGAAGGTCAGAGTTAAGTAGACCTCTTCCTGCTCTCTAGAGTAAAATGTTCCTGGGGCAAACCTTTCAGTTCTCCTTAGGAGGGAATGACACAGAGACAATGGAGCAGCAGGCTACGGGAAGATCAGACTGCAGCACAGCCCAGGGTCTGGGTGAGGGCCCAGAGAACCGGAAGGCTGCTGGGAATTCGGACTCTGAAGGCCATGCAGTTGAGGGTTCTGATGGAAAGGAGAACCATGCTGGGGACTGGAATAGAGACCATCCCTGTTTCCTTGTGGCTGAGAGTTTGGCTTCCTTGTGTCCTTGTCCGGAGTCTTGTTGGAAGACTGAACATCCAAAGGCTCGACCAGTGCACCTAGCAGAGGAGATCAGGAAACACCAAAGCGTTCAGGCTGCAGCATGGCTGCTGTTAATGGCTTATTGTCGAATGAGAATGCAACGGGATCATTTGAAGGCGAAGCTGGCTAAAAAGAAAGCGGGACAGAAAAGCCAGAGGAGGAGCCACCGGCATCTAAAGAAAAAAGGCCTTCCAGAAGAAGCCCTGACTGAGGAGACCAAAGCCGAGGAACTGAGGTTGCCTGTGGGGAATCCTGGCAATGAGGAGGATCCCTTGAGGGGAGTCCAGAAGAGAATCCCACAGCTCTCTGGGAAGTCGAGTTTGCTGGCAGAAGGATTCTCAGAGTCAGCGGAGATGCCGAGGGGCCAGGATGCGAGCTCTATACTCTGCGGGCCTTGTTGCTATCACTGCTGCACAGGGACCTGTAAAGGCCTGAAGAAGAGACCTATGGAGGCCGGGGGTCTCTCACCACAACTGAGGAAGAAACCCAGGGAGAGCAGGAAGGTAGTCTTCAGTTTGGAGTCTCTGTGCAAAGAGTATGAGGTTATGATGTACATTGATCCTCAAGGTAGTCAAGCCTCAGCGGAAACACAAGAAGACCCCAGCCCATGAAGGCTGAGGCAGGGGTGGAGTCCAGCAAAGCCCACAGGAGAGAAGGTGAGTTTGAGAGGAGTCTTGTGACCCTGTGCTTGGATAAGTTTAAAACTTTGGGATTTTTTTTTTTTTTTTTGGTTCTTTTTTTCGGAGCTGGGGACCGAACCCAGGGCCTTGCGCTTCCTAGGCAAGCGCTCTACCACTGAGCTAAATCCCCAACCCCGGATTTTTTTTTTTAAAGTGGCTCTTTTTTTCCCCCAGAGCCGAGGATCGAACCCAGGGCCTTGCGCTTGCTAGACAAGGGCTCTACCACTGAGCTAAATCCAAACCCTGACTTTGGGATTATTTAATGGGGTTTTTGTTTGTAAGAAAGATGTGACTTTTTAAGAACCAGTAAGAGCGAGGAGTTGAGGGCTGGAGAGATGGCTCAGTGGTTAAAAGCACTGACTGCTCTTCCAGAGGTCCTGCGTTCAAATCCCAGCACCCACATGGTGGCTCACAACCATCTGTAATGAGATCTTCTTCTGGTGTGTCTGCAGACAGCCACAGTGTACTCATATGCATAAAATAAATAAAAAACATTTTTAAAAAAGAGCTAGGAGTTGAAAGCTGCAACTTGTTCCCTGCATTCAAGGCAGGCCTGTGTTAGTCTAATGGTAGTAACAGGGTAGATACTTAACCAGACTGTGGTGTTTACAAAGGGCCCTTTGGGAAAGGACCGAGTAGAGACCTAATATCTGAATTGTAGTAACATTATGAAGAAGAGGGGGAAGAGACCAAGTACACAGTCATATAAGTCTTCTCACCATAGTATGGCACTGCCCAACCAGTAACATTTGGATTCCTAGCTTCTCAAACTGTCAGCTAAAATTTTATAGCACGGCTTGCTTCAAGTATCTTGTCATATTGAGGCATGTGTGTCCATGTGTGTGATTACTTTTAGTGAAGTTTGGTATCATTACTCAAGCGTAGTTAACATAGGACCTGTTTTTATTTTTGTTTTGTTAAGGTCAGGGACTCAACAAAGCCCTGCTGATCCTGGAAATCACTATGCAGACTAGGCTGCCCTTGAACTCACAGGGAGTTCCTCTTCTCTGTTTACCTGAGTGCTGAGATTAAAGGTGGGCAGGAATCCACCCCTGTTTTGTGCCCTGTTTGAACAATGAACAATTTCCTCACTATTATCTCTATGCCTCAGAAAAGTCTAAAGATAGAATTTTGTTTATTTGGTTAGGTTTATTGAGACAGGATTTCTCAGTATAGACTTGGTCTCCCTGGAATGCTGTGTGGACCAAGCAAGTCTTGACCTCAGAGATCTACTACCCTGAGTGCTGAGGTTAAAAGCATGTACCCCACTGTCCAGCTTGTTTGATGGTTCAGTGCCAGACATTCATAGCAAGGACCGAGCCTGGGTGTGGTAATGCAAGCCTTTAATCCCTGCATTCGAGGCAGAGGCAGGAGGATCTCTGAGTTGGAAACCAGCTTGGTCTACACAGTCAGTGGTAGAACAGCCATTGCTACTCAGAGATACTTTCTCAAGATAATAACCCAGCCAAAGCAGCCTGGGCAGGCCATGAACCCCCTGAATAGTTAAGGTTGTCCAGAAACTTTTGACTCTCACTCCAAGTTCTTTAAAAAAAATTTACTTATTTATTATATATAAGTATACTGTGATGTCTTCAGATATACCAGAAGAGGGCATCAGGTGTCATTATAGTTGGTTAGGAGCCACCCTGGGGTTGCTGGGATTTGAACTCGGACTGCTGGAAGAGCAGCCAGTGCTTTTAACCACTGAGCCATCTCTCCAGCCACCTTCCCTCCAACTTCTTAGAAATGGAATTGCAGGCGTGGAGCAGTCTTAGGCATGGCTGTGGATCAGGTCCAGAAGGCTAGGCATCCTGCCAATGGGGCCACACCCGCTCCTCCCCAGAAGATACAAGGTTAGGAAGGAGGGGATGTGGATTTGCCTCATTGGTAGAGCACTTGCCTAGCAAGCAGGAAGCCCTGGGTTCCCTCATCACCTCAGGGTGTGGGGTGGGTGGGGAATGCGAGGGGTGAAAAGAAGGGAAAAAAAACCTGTAAACAATTTGGAATCAATGCTAAAGAAAGGCTCTGCCCAGTACCCAGAGTCTCCTCAGTCTGAGTGACCCTTGACCTTCATGTCATTTCCAGGGAGCAGGGACCCACTTCTGTAACGTGGGTACACGAGGCTTCATCTGAACGCCACGTTCCTAACTGGATCTGTGTGGCTCTGTTCACTTAGCTGTGATCCCTTCCAATGTACAGTGCTGATTTCCCATTAAGGGTCAACCGCAGCTGAATTTAAATTTCAGGTTGGCTCAGACCATCCTCTCTAGCTGTGTGTCCTTCCCAAGGTGCCATCTATTCCACAGAGACAGCCCTTCTCTTGTAGGGAAGCTGTGCCCATCAAAGGCTAAGGACTCTTGGGAGAAGCCAGTATGTGAGGCTGGGTTGGATGTGTGATTTTTTTTTTTCTTATTTCTTGTCGTGCATGGTATAATTGCAGTTTTCTGAGGGTCGTCACTGCCTGAAGTGGCCTAAAGATGTCTTTTGTAATTTATTTCCTTGTTTAGCATCAAGAGGACCTGATGCCCCCAGAAGCCTGGATTGCTGGATACGCATGTTTCTGTGATGTACACATATACTCACACGTTTATAAACTACTGGTGTGTGTTGTGCCCTTGGTTTTATTCTCTGTGTATTGGAATTTATAATAAAACACTTTTCACTGTGTATATGTGTGCGTCTGTGTGGCCTGTGCACATGAGTGCAGACTCGGATGGAGTCTAGAGGCGCAGTGAAGGCCGCTTCCCTAGCCCAGCTGCAGCCATTTTGTTCCCTGCCTTCCAATCATTTTATATTGTTGCTCACCCTGAAAAAACTGGCTTGATTCAACCCAGGGTCAAGCTGCCCACATCCCCTGTTATGTTCCGGGTGCTGTGAGGTTTGATAATCTTAGGGACTTCCATAACCATAAGCTCCACATAGGACCCATCAAATCAAAGGTCAGTTGCGGCTGTCATGTCTAAAGTGTCAAAATAATTTAAGTGAACAACAATTTACCTCAGCCCAGCAGCCATTTAGAGACAAGGCCTTGTGTTGCTCCAGCTGCCTCCATCTGACTACATGGGTGAGGATGTCCTGGCATCCCCAGCTCTCTAGGCTTCAGTGAGGGCTGCTGGGACTCCAGTCTGCCCTAGCACGTCTGGCTCAGAGCAGCCATATTAAGTAGCAAATGTTGTGACCTTTTCCTCAGTGAAGGTGGAGCAGAGGGGTCATGGGACAGAGGGAAGAGGAAGTTAGGGTGAAAGGTCACGATTCCTCAGACCAAGTACTGTTTCCCTTTTCCCTCACACTAGGATGGCAATGCATGAAGTAGGAAGTGTAGGACCAAGGTAGAGACACCCATGAGAATCACGAGGGAGAGATCAGCTGGAGAGCGGCAGTGGGATGGTGCCCTGGTGCCCAGAGACAGACCTGCATGGTGATGGTCACAGAGAGCGGCAGTGGGATGGTGCACGGAACCAGGGCTGGAGTCAGGACAGGGAATGGAGTTGATACTTTCTATTCAGTGTAGGCTTTTAGAAATGAGAGAAGCTTCTGATGGCTTTAAAGGTGTGTTTTAAGTGGCAAAGAAACAGCATGCTCATTAAATTGGTTCAACTGTGTGTGCCTGTGTATAGGATTTACAGGAGTGAGCTACCATGGCCAGTCAAGAAGAGAGGATTGAAAGTCTTGGGCTGGAAAGACCCTCAGCAGTTAATACTGCTGGTCCAGAGGTCCTGAGTTCAATTTCCAGCAACCACAGGATGACTGACAACCATCAGTAATGAGCCCTTTAATGGTGTGTCTAAAGACAGACCATGTAACCACATTCATGAAATAAGTAAAATAAATCTATAAGCAAAGAAAGAGAAAGTTTGGAGAGATCACTCAGTGGTTAGAGCCCATATTGTAGAGATCCTGAGTTAAAGTCATGGCACCTGGGTCAAGCAGCCCGTTCAAGGCTGAAGTCCATCTCCTGGAGGACCACACTCCTGGATCCCACAGGTACACGTACTCTAGTGCACTTGCCATGCACAGACATGGACACAGAAGGAACAGTAACAAAGGGGCGTGGGCCTGAGTACGGCTCAGCAGTTAGGGGCACTGATGCTCTGCCAGAGGACCTGGGCTTGAATCCTAGCATCCACATGTTCCAAACACTGTGTTAGCCAGGGTTCCTACTCCTGCCACACATCATGACCAAAAGCAAGCTGGGGAGGAAAGGGTTTATTCAGCTTACACTTTCACATTGCTATTCATCGCCAAAGGAAGTCAGAACAGGAACTCAAGCAGGTCAGGAAGCAGGAGCTGATGCAGAGGCCATGGAGGGATGTTACTCACTGGCTTGCTTCCTCTGGCTTGTTCAGCTTGCTCTCTTATAGAACCCAGGACCCTCAGCCCAGGGTCAGCACCACCCACAGTGGGCTGGGTCCTCCTCTCTTGGTTCCTAGTTGAGAAAAATGCCTTACAGCTGGGCCTCATAGAGGCATTTCCTCCACTGAGGCCCCTTTCTGTGTGGGAACTGCAGCTTGTGTCAAGTTAACACACAAAACTAGTCAGTACAACCTGTAACTCCCATGTTTTCTTCAGGCATCCACAGACAGCAGCATGAAAACGGCACAAATGCACACAAGCAGGTGTACACACATGGAACATGGCCAGTCTGTGCCTCTGTAAAGAAAAGGCACATTCTTATTGTGGTGTCTCACTCCGAGGACACTGTACTTCTCTCCCGATTCAGGGGCATACACTGCACAGCTCCGGTGTGTGTCATTCACAGACTACAAGTACATAGGCTGCCCAAGGTTGTCATGGTGGCAGCCACATGTAAAAATACAAATATCAAAGGCAAATATTTTAATTTCACTATAAAGTCTGTGATCAACATGTCTTTTGTCTTTATTCTTTTGCAATCAAAAGGCAATTCTGAACACAATTATCAGCCAAGATCACATCACAAAAACCTTAAATGTATTTACACATTGATTAAGTTACACAGACCAAGTCTGAATATGTTTTGGGTGAGCAACAGATCACATGCCCACAACTAACACTCCACAGTGCTGCGTTTAAGGAAGGAACTTTTAAGAAAGACACTTTACACATATATTACAAATAAAATAGGTCATCATCCTTAAAGTGGCAATTCATACTCCCTGTGTGACTCTACTTGTGGCTCTCCACAGGGCTACTAAAGACTCACGAACACAGATGACACGACTTGGGGTTTTTGTGAATAACTTGCTTTTCTACAAGATGGCAATGGTAATGCAAACGAACACTCGTCTTCTGTGGTATAAACGATGCCTATTAAAGCAACCTCTGTGTAAAAAGCAGCCATGATCCTGAAAACGATTCCATCTGAATCTTTCCTGGCACAGAGAGATCCAGGGTTTTCAGAAACAGCAGACTAGCATCTTAAGAAAGGTACTTCATGGGGGCTGGAGAGATGGCTCAGTGGTTAAGAGCACCGACTGCTCTTCCTAAGGTCCTGAGTCAAATCCCAGCAACCAGTGGCTCACAACCATCTATAATGAGTTCTGATGCCCTCTTCTGGTGTGTCTGAAGACAGCTACAGTGTACTCATATACATTAAATAAAATCTTAAAAAAAAAAAAAAGAAAGCTACTTCATAGCAGCCTGGTTTAGATACTGTGTCCATGAAACTGTAACTCATTTCCAATTCCCTTTTCAAGCACTCAGGCTGCCAGCTTTTGACCATCTTACAGATTTTCAGTGGCCAGCTTCATTCTGCCTGCTCCTTTTGCAACTCAATGAAACAAAGAAACAAACACATCCCTAGAAAAGAGAGAGGGGGAGAGGGGGGGGTTAGAGAGAGAGAGAATGAATATGAATGAAAGAAAAGACAATCCAAGGGAAGGGAACGAATGCACAACGTTCAGAATAAAAATTTGTTTTCCTGTGAAGAAAAGCATTGCACTTCTGCCAATCCTAAAGTGTCTCTAGAAAGGATGGGATCATTCAGTGTGCTCAGCTTTGGTAACCCAATGGTAGTCCTGTCTCCAGTATTGGGTGCCTTTGCTTGGTCAACAGTAGCCACACATCAGGATGGGTAGAGTCTGTCTCAGGAGGTCCTAGGCTTTCTCGGTTTGGAGGTTTTTGTGCACATTGGAAGTTGAGTCATCTTCTTTAGAAAAATCCCTACAGAGAACAAGAGGGGAATGCTCTGTCCAACCTTGGTGAAACCTGATAATACACTGATGATGTCGTTCCAGCATGGCAGCAATGTGTGCTTAGAAAATGTGGGGGACGGGGCTGGGGATTTAGCTCAGTGGTAGAGCGCTTACCTAGGAAGCGCAAGGCCCTGGGTTCGGTCCCCAGCTCCGAAAAAAAGAACCAAAAAAAGAAAGAAAATGTGGGGGACTCGAGGTTCCTGTCTCTCTCAGTGTTTGGTGATGGGAATAAATATTCAGGAGTATTTGGACCTCGTCCTCAGAGTTGCCTCCAAAGATGTCCTTGGGCCACAGGCTTCTGTGGGGAAGAAAGCACAGCCAAGATTAGAGGCAGGCAATTGGGAGGTTTGGGTCTTGGTTAGCATACAAATGTGTGCAGTGCTCACAGCGGCCAGAAGGGGGCACTGGATTCCCTGCAACCTGAATCACAGATCCCTGTAAGCTGCCATGTAGCTGTTGCTACCTGAACTTGGGATCCTGTTGAAGTGCAGGGGTCCCTATCCACCAAACCTGCAGGATTAAGTTTGTCCTTCCTACAAGCGCCCTTGGGAGGAAGAGTGGAGTCACCTGCACTGCTTGATCTGTCCCAGTGCTTTGCCAAGGTCAATGTTCTTCCGGCACTCAGCATGGACTGGGTGACTGCCTCTGTGGATGTGAAGGGTTGTTCTGACCCCGCCTCCTCGATGTGCAGTGGGTCTGTGGAGATGCCTGCAGTGGCCTCTGTCAGGTTCCTCTGATGGTCACTCACTTCTCTGGACGTGTTCCGAAGGTGTTTAAAACAAACATAATGTATTCAGGGACAGACGTTTTGTCCCAAGAGTATGTTTAAGCAGTCAGGTTCTATATGTTAAGGGAGCTGGGCATGGTGGTTCATGTCTGGAATCAAAGCATTTGGTAGAATGAGGCAGGAGGATCAATAGGAATTTGAGACCAGCCTAGGCTACCCAGTAGGCCAGCTGTGGCTACCCAGTGAGACCTTGGCAGGAACAAACAAAACAACATCAGAAGCTCCCTGGCCTGTGTGGCAAACACAAACCACTGTGTTATGTAAACAATGAATCACTGTGGGTAGCTCAGATGCTCTCATAGACGGAGACGTCCCTTACAGTCTTGCCTGCTTGGGCTGTGCATGCAGCTCAGTGTCAGTGCTCGTCTCCCATGGACAAGGTCCTGGGGTCAATCTCAGTCCTTCTACAAGTGCCTCTGCTCAATTGGAAAGGACACAAATGTTAGGGTGCACAGTGAGAGGACTTGATGGGACATCTTCTGCTCCTAAGGCCGAGTGTCGGCAGACACCTGGACAGTTCTGTCTTCTCTATAGTCAGGGTCCTGCTATACATGTGGCCCTGGACTTCTCAGAACTCACTATGCAGACCACGTGCCCTTGGACTCAGAGAGAGAGATCCGCCTGCCTCTGCCTTGTCGGTTGTGTGCTGGGATGGAAAGTGTGTTGGGCCTTGCCCTCCTGGTCTTTCCTTTATGAACTCAGCTCTGAGGAAATGTAATGAATTGTCAGCAGGTGTGGTGGCAAAGACCTTTGATCCTGGCATGTGGATATCTGTGAGTCCTGGGTTGGCCTGGACTACCAGTGAAGTTCCAGGCTAATCAGGGATACATCATCAAAGAAATCAAATAAATAAACAAACAAATAAAACCCTCCAAACTAAAAATAGAGTAACAGTGTGAATATGTCCATATGACACTTATTCATGTCCATTTAATATTTTTGAACACGAGTTCACTGTGGCTAACGACGTACAATGTCTGTCCCACAGAAGAACTGCGGGAACGCAATCCTGAATCTTTTTATTGCTTACACGTATTCTTTGTCTTCCTGTGGATGAGTGTGTGTGTGTGTGTGTGTGTGTGTGTGTGTGTGTGTGTGTGTGTGCGTGTGTGTCAGTAGATATGTGGATGTTAGAGGTCAGGTTTTGGGGGCTGGTTCCTCTCTTTCCTCTGTGTGGGACCAGGGGATTGAACTCTGGTTGTCACACTTGGCAGCAGGAAGTTACTGCTGAGCATCAAGGTGGCCACAAACCCTCAGTCATGTGATTACTTTTTAATTGTTCACTTATGTTGTTTTGTTTTCTGAGATACGTTCTCTTTGGAGTCGTGGCTGTCCTGGAACTCGCTCTATAGACCACGTTGGCCTGAAATTCACAGAGATCTGCCTGCCTCTGCTTACTGATCTGTGGGATTAACGGCACTTGGGAACACTGCCTGGCATGTGTTTGACATTTTAAAGACAGCATCTCTCTGCCTGGGCTTTAAAGGTGTGTGAAACAGCACTCACACACCCCGGTTTATTTTAATGGTTAAGAGGGTGGATGTGTCTGTCTTCAGAGGGACAGCCTTTGGATAATGAAATTAGAGTAAGCAATTATAGCAGGGTGGGGCCTCTGTATTCCTGGTAGCTTTATAAGAGAGACAGACACGGACAGAAACAGAGTCAGAGACATCCAGCTTTCAGAAAGACAAGATTAGGCAGACCGCCTTTCTCCTCTAAAGTGAAATGTGCTGCTGTATGTCACTGCTTCTGAGCCTGTGGCAGTCCTTTTGGGGCTGGTTAACAGGGAAAGACTCGGCCCGGAAGGTTACTAAAAAGAAAGCTGGGTGGGAAAGCCAGAGGAGCCGCCACCGGCACCTAAAGAGAAAAGGCCTTCCAGAAGGAGCCCTGTCCAAGGAGACCAAAGCCGAGAAACAGAGGTGGCCTGTGGGGTTTCCAGGTAATAAGGAGGATTCCTTGAATGGACCCCAGAAGAGTGCACCAAAGATTCCTGGGAAGTCTAGTTTGTTGGCAAAGCGATCTTCTACATCAGCCGTGATTCTAAGGGCCCGGGATGGTGCCTCTACAAGAAGCAGGCCTTGTCGGCATCCATGCTGCACAGGGGATTGTAAAGGCCTGAAGAACAGAGCTATGGAGGCCGGGCGGCTCTCACCACGGCTGAAGAGGAAACCCAGGGATAGTCGGAAGGTAGCCTTCAAAATGGAGTCTCTCTGCAAAGAGTCTAAGGTGATGATGCCTCCTGGTCCTGTGGTAATCAAGCCTCAGCGGAAACACAAGAAGAAGACCCCGCTCCGTGAAGACTGAAGCAGGGTTGGAGTGCAGCTAAGCCCATGGGAGAGACGGTGAGTTCGAGGGCTGGGATTAGGTGTTTGTTCCACTGGCTTGGCTTGGCTTCCTCCTTGGGCTCATTAACCAACACTGGCCCTTCTGTCTGCCTGTTTGTGACTCTATCTTAGAAGAGTGTAACTTGTTTTGAAACTCCAGGTTCACCTCTGCAGGAGGTTGACAACGATCTGGGATGAGTCTTGTGACCCTAAGCTGGGATAAGTTAAAAATTTGAGATTCTTCAATGGGGGTTCTTGTTTGTGAGAAGAATGTGCGTTTTAAGGAGCCAGTAAGAGCTAGGAGTTGAGGGGCTGGAGAGATGGCTCAGTGGTTAAGAGCACTGACTGCTCTTCCCAAGGTTCTGAGTTCAAATCCCAGCAACCACATGGTGATGAGATCTGATGCCCTCTTCTGGTGTGTCTGAAGGCAGCTACAGTGTACTTATATATAATAAATATATCTTTAAAAAAAAGTTAGGAGTTGAAAGCTGCAACTTGTTCCCTGAATTCAAGGCAGCCTTTGTCAGTCTAATGGTAGTAAGAGGGTAGAAACTTAATCAGACAGTGTTGTTTAGAAAGGGCCCTTTGGGAAATGATTAATTAGGATCGTTAGAGTCCTAATGACTGAATTCTAGTAATATTATTAGGGGGAGGGATAAGAGACCATGCATACAGATATTTATGAATTCCCACTAAGGTATGGCACTGCCCAAACCAGTGACAGTTGGATTCCTAGCTCCTCAATGTGTCAGTTAAGTTAACTTTATGGAATGTCTGGCTTCGACAGTCTTGAAATATTGAGGTGTGTGTGTAATTTTTAGTGAAGTTTGGTATCCGTACTCAAATGTAGTTGTTGACATAGGCACGGTTTTTATTTCTGTTTTGTTTGAGACAGGGTGTCAGCAAAGGCCTGACTATTCTGACCTCACTGTGTAGATTAGTCTGCCCCTGAACTTACAGGGACATCCTCTCGTCTGTTTGCTTGAGTGCTGCAATTACAGATGTGTAGGAATATACCCAGGATATCACCCCTGTTTTAATGGGAAAGGATTTTCTCACTATATTCATATGTCACGGAAAGACAGAAGATATAATTATGTTTGGTTTGGTTTATTGAGACAGGGTTTCTCTAAGTAGTCCTGGCATTCCATGGACCAAGATGTCCTTGATCTCAGAGATCTACCGGCCTCTGCCTCCCGAGGAAGGAGATTAAAGTCGCGTACTCCCACTGTCCACCTTGTTTTATTTTTGAATGCCATCCATTCATAGCAAGGGCTGAGCCTGGGTGTGGTAATGCAAGCCTTTAATCCCTGCATTCAAGGCAGAGGCAGGAGCATCTCAGGGTTGGAAACCAGCTTGGTCTACACAGCCTGTGGCAGAACAGCCACCGATATGGAGAGATCCTTTCTCAAGAGAACCTGTTCATACCAGCCTGGATTGGCCATGACCCCACTAAATAGTTAAGGGTGTCTGGACTTTTGACTCTCACTTCAACTTCTGAGAAGTGGAATTGCAGGCATGGAGCGGTCTTAGGCATGGTTGTGGATAGGTCTAGAGAGCTAGGCAAGGACCCTGCCACTGGGCCACACCCCTAATCCCCAGAAGATACAATGTTAGAAAGGAGGGGATGGTGATTTATGTCAGTGCTAGAGCATTTGCCTAGCAAGGAGGAGGCCCTGAGTTCCCTCATCAGCTTTTGGGATGGTTGAGAAGGGGTGTGGGGGTTTAGGGGGAGGTAGTAAGAAGTAAAAAGACCTGTGGAGTAATTTGGAATCAATGCTAACAAAGGCTTTGCCCAGTACCCAGAGTCTCCTCAGTCTGAATGACCCTTGACCTTCATGTCATTTCCATGGAGCAGGGACCCACTTCTGTAATGGGTACACGAGGCTTCATCTGCACACCATGTTCCTAACTGGATCTGGTGGCTCTGTTCACTTAGCTGTGATCCCTTCCAGCTGTACAGTGCTGATTTCCCATTAAGGGTCAATCACAGTGGAATTTAAATTTCAAGCTGGCTCAGCTCACCCTCTCTAGATGTGTGTCCTTCCCAACTCACCAGCTATTCCACAGAGATAGCCCCTCTCTGTAGGGAAGCTGTGGCCATCAAAGGCTAAGGACACTTGGGAGAAGCCTGCACGTGAGGCTGGGTTGACTGTGTGATTTTTTTCATTTCAGTCTTGCCTTTCAGAGTATAATTGTCATTTCCCCTGGGTCATCACTGCCTGAAGTAGCCTAAAGACCTTTTTTTGTATTTTATTTCCTTGTTTAGCATCAAGAGGACCCGATTCTACCACAAGCTTGGATTGCTGGATATGCATGGTTGTGTGTGTCTACACATGTACTCACGCCTTGAAAAAACTACTTGTATATTTTGTGCCCTTGGTTTCATGCTGTGTGTATTAGAACTTTATAATAAAATACTTTTCATTATGTATATGTGTGTACATCTGTGTGTGGATTTGTGCACACAGAAGCCAGGGGAGTCTAGAAGAATGTTGAAGGCTGCTCTCCTAGTATAGCTGTAGCCATTTTGTTCCATGCCTGCCAGTCGTTTCATATTGTTACTTACACTGAAAGAAATAGCTTGATTCACCCAGGGTCAAGCTGCCCACATCCCCTGTTATGTTCCGGGTGCTGTGAGGTTTCTTAATCTTAGGAACTTCCATAACCATAAGTTCCACATAGGACCCATCAAATCAAAGGTCAGTTTGGCTGTCATGTCTAAAGTGTCAAAATAATTTGAGTCAACAACAATTTACCTCAGCCCAGCAGCCATTTAGAGACAAGGCCTTGTGTTGCTCCAGCTGCCTCCATCTGACTACATGGGTGAGGATGTCCTGGCATCCCCTGCTCTCTCCGTTTCAGTGAGGGCTGCTGGGACTCCAGTCTGCGCTAGCACATCTGGCTCAGAGCAGCCATATTAAGTAGGAAATGTTGTGACCTTTTCCTCAGTGAAGGTGGAGCAGAGGGGTCATGGGACAGAGGGAAGAGGAAGTTAGGGTGAAAGGTCACGATTCCTCAGACCAAGTACTGTTTCCCTTTTCACTCACACTAGGATGGCAATGCATGAAGTAGGAAGTGTAGGACCAAGGTAGAGACACCCATGAGAATCACTAGGGAGAGATCAGATGGAGAGCGGCAGTGGGATGGTGCCCTGGTGCCCAGAGACAGACCTGCATGGTGATGGTCACAGAGCGGCAGTGGGATGGTGCACGGAACCAGGGCTGGAGTCAGGATAGGGAATGGAGTTGTATTTTCTCTACAGTTTAGTCTTAGTAAACAGAAGATTCTGATGGCTTTAAAGGGGGCACTTTGGGTGGCAGGGAAACACCATGCTCAGTAAATTCCCTCATCTGTGTGTCTGTGTAGCAATTACAGGAGGGTGCTACCTTGCCCAGTTCTGATTTTTTATGTAGTCAAGAAGAGAGGATTGAAAGTCACACTCTTGGGCTGGAAAGACCCTCAGCAGTTAATACTGATGGTCCAGAGGTCCTGAGTTCAATTTCCAGCAACCACAGGGTGACTGACAACCATCAGTAATGGAACCTCTTATGGTGTCTCTGGAATCAGAGACTGTGTAACCACATTCATGAAATAAATAAAAATAAGAGAAATAAGAGAAAGTTTGGAGAGATCACTCAGTGGTTAGAGCCCATGTTGTTGTGGAGGCCCTGAGACAAAAGTCATGGCACCTGGGTCAAGCAGCTCACCAGGGTCTGAAGTACATTTCCAGGTTACCACAGGCACACGTACTCAGGTGCACTTGCCATGCACAGACATGGACACAGAAGGAGCAGTAACAAAGGGGTGTGGGCCTTAGAGAGGGCTCAGCAGTTAGGGGCACTGCTGCTCTGCCAGAGGACCTGGGCTTGAATCCTGGCATCCACATGTTCTTCACAAACTCCTGTAACTCCAATGTTTTCTTCAGGCCTCCACAGGCAGCAGCAAGGACAGGATACACATGCACACACTCAGTGCACAGCCACGTAAAATGATCAGTCTGTGTATCTCTAAAGAAAAGGCCTGGGGTTGGGGATTTAGCTCAGTGGTAGAGCACTTGCCTAGCAAAGCGCAAGGCCCTGGGTTCAGTCCCCAGCTCCGAAAAAAAAAAAAAAGAACCAAAAAAAAAAAAAAAAAAAAAAGAAAAGGCCTGTTCTTATGGTGGTGCCGCACTCCAAGGAAATTGTACTTCTCTCTGGATTCTCTCTGGAATACTGGGGAACTGGAGTGTGTGTCATTCTCAGAATTCAAGTACGTTATCTATCCAAGTTTGTTGTGGTGACAGCCACATGTAGAAAATACAAATATCAAAGGCAAATATTTTAATTTGACTAGAAATAAAATCCATGATCAATATGTCTTTTGTCTTTTTTTTCTCTTTTGTAATCTAAAGGCAATTCTGAACAGAATTATCAACCAAGGTCACATCACAAAAACTTTAAATGTATTTACACAGTGAATAAGTTACATAGACCAAGTCCGAATATGTTTTGGATGAGCAACAGATCACATGCCCACATCTAACACTCGACAGTGCTGGGTTTAAGGAAGGAGCTTTTAAGAAAGACACTTTACATATATATTACAAATAAAACAGGACATCTTTTTTAAGTGGCAACTTAGATCTTCGATGTATGACTCTACTTGTGGCTCTCCAAATAGCTACTAAAGAATGCATGCAGACAGATAAAACGAATTGTGGTTTTTGTGAATAACTTGCTTTTCTACAAGATGGTAAAGGTAATGCAAACGGACACTCATCTTCTGTGGTATAAACAATGCCTATTAAAGCAACCTCTGTGTAAAAAGCAGCCATGATCCTTACAAAGATTCCATCTGAATCTTTCCTGGCACAGAGAGATCCAGGGTTTTCAGAAACAGTAGCCTAGCAACTTAAGAAAATTACTTCATAGCAGCCTCATTTAGATACAGTGTACATCAAATTGTAACTCATTTACAATTCCCTTTTCAGGCACACAGGCTGTCAGCTTTTGACCATCTTACAGGTTTTCCGTGGCCAGCTTCATTCTGCCTGCCCCCTTTTGCAACTCAAAGAAACAAAGAAACACATTCCACACAAAAAGAAAGAAAGAAAAGAAATTCAAAGGAAGCAAAATAGGTGAAAGGAAGGGAATGAATGTACAATGTTCAGAATAAAAATTTGCTTTCCTGTGAAGAAAAACATTGCACTTCTGCCAATCCTAAAGTGTCTCTAGAAAGGATGGGTTGTTCAGTGTGCTCAGCTTTGGTAAAGCAATGGAAGTCCTGCCTCCCGTAGTTGGTTGCCTTTGCTTGGTGAATAGTAGCCACACATCAGGATGGGTAGAGTCTGTGTCAGCAGATCCTAGGCTGCCTTGGTTTGGAGAGTATTGTGCACATTGGAAGTTGAGTCATCTTCTTTAGAAAAAGTCCTACAGGGAACAAGAGGAGAATGCTCTGTCCAAGCTTCGCGCAGGCCGAGAAGACATTGAATGACGTCGCCCCAGCATGGCAGCATTGCAAGCTTAGAAACCATGGGGGACAGGAGCCTCCTGTCAGAGACTAGTGCCGGAAACACTGGAGTCTGGGAGAAAGGTTGTGAGGACCCGGGAGCTCTGGGCCCTGCGGATCATGTCTCGGATCTCCATGTTCAGCTCCATGAGCTTGGTGCAGATTTCAGTCAGGCTATGGTTAGACCCCACCAGGGCATAAGTACCCGTCTGTCCCAATGTTTGGTGACGGAAATAAATATTCAGGAGTGTCTGGACCTCATCATCAGAGCTGCTTCCAAAGATGTCATTGGGCCACAGGCTTCTGTGGGAAGAAAGCACAGCAGAGATTAGAGGCAGGCAGTTGGGTGGTTTGGGTCTTGGTTAGCATACAAATGTGTGCAGTGCTCACAGCAGCCAGAAGGGGGCACTGGATCCCCTGGAACTGAAATTAGAGATTCCTGTAAGCTGCCATGTGGGTGTTGGGACCTGAACTGGGATCCTGTGGAAGAGCCGGGGTCCCTACCTACCAAAGGGGCAGGATATAGTTTGTGTTTTCTACAAGCGCCCTTGGGAGGAAGAGTGGAGTCACCTGCACTCCTTGATCTGTCGCAGTGCTTTGCCAAGGTCATTGTTCTTCAGGCACTCCAGCATGGACTGGATGGCTGCCTCAGTGGATGTGAAGGTTGGTTCTGACCACGCCCCCTTGATGTACAGTGGGTCCGTGGAGATGGCTGCAGTGGCTTCTTTCAGCTTCCTCTTCAGATCACTCAGTTCTCTGGACATGTTCAGCAGCTGTTTAAAACAAATGAAATGCATTTAGAAACAGACCATTGGTCATGAGGGTCTGTTTAAGCCGACATCCAGTGTGGTGAGCCACTTGACAGGAACTTGACATGTGGCCGGGATGGGGAATGTGGCTCAGTCAGGAATCTGATTTTAGGTCAAAACAAAGAAGTAGGCTTCAGGCAAGAATATTACATTGGGCTAGGACAGGAAAGTAGGCTCAGGTATCTTGATCATCCTGTAATACTGTTAAAAATAGTGATCACAGGACTTTGTGTTTTGCCTTGCTTGTTCTGTCAACCTGCAATCTAAGTCCATTGGGAAAATTTCAGTACAAATCTCCAGGCACAGAGACTCTTCCCTTCCAGGGAGTGTAGGGCTGGTTTAGTTTCTGGAGCAACTGCAAGCCAAACTGTCAAACAAAGCTACCTGTGACTCCCAACTGACTCCCCCACCCTTGACTCCCGGCCATCCCCCCTGGAAAGTCCAGAAGGATCCACTGACCACGAGTCAGCTTGAAGGTCACTTCGCCCCATCAATAGTACCCTGCCTAGTTACCATTGTTTGAATCCTGCCCCAATTGTTTGCAAGGTATATAACTCCCCTTTTAGAGTCTGATCAGGGTCATTTCCCCTTGAAGTAGGAGGACCCCAACATGTTGGAATTAAACTCCTCTTGCTTTTGCATCGATCACCACCTCCATGGATCTCACTCAAGAGGTCCTGGAAGAGGTTCAATTCGGACATCACAAACCTAGAACTGACCTTATTACTTGCATGTAATTAAAATGGTATAAAAGCAGATTGGGGGGCTGGAGAGATGGCTCAGTGGTTAAGAGCACTGACTGCTCTTCCAGAGGTCCTGAGTTCAAATCCCAGCAACCACGTGGTGGCTCACAACCATCTGTAATGGGATCTGATGCCCTTTTCTGGTGTGTCTGAAGACAGATACAGTGTACTTATATATAATAAATAAATAAATCTTAAAAAAAAAAGCAGATTGGGAAAAATAAACCTGCCTCAGCCTCATAACTGGCTGGGGTTATGCTACAATGTTGTCTAATTGTCCTTTTTCTTTTTAATCATGTTCCCACCCTGGAGAACCTGTTGAATGACTGATCTGGCTTGGTCATTTCAGGACCTCCACAAATAATGGAGCTGGGTATGGTGGTATATGCCCAAGAATCCCAGCATTTGAGAGAATGAGGCAGGAGGATCAGTAGGAATTTCATCCTCATTTCTGTTTTTTCCTGAGCGCTGAGGTTAAGGGTGTAAACAAAAACACCCATGATATGGGCCTTGTTTTAAGTGGGAAGGATTTCCTATTTTTTTCTATGCTACAGAAAAGTCTCAAGATATAATTTTGTTTCGTTGGTTTGGTTTACTGAGACAGGGTTTCTCTGTGTGGCCCTGGCTTTCCTGGATAGTTCTGGGGACCAGGCTGCCTCTGCCTCTAGAGTACTGAGGTTAAAGGCGTGTGCCACCACCGGTCAGCTTGTTTTATTTTTGAGATGACATACATGCATAGCAAGGGCTGAGCCTGGGTGTGGTAATGCAAGCCCTCAATTCCTGCATTCAAGGCAGAGGCAAGAGGATCTCTGAGTTGGAAACCAGCCTGGTCTTACACAGCCAGGTGTAGAACAGGTCCCTTTGCAAGACAACCCCCCAAACCAGCCTGGGCTGGCCTTGAACCTACTAATAGTTAAGGGTGGCCTTGACCATTTTAAACCTCCCTCCAACTTCTGAGAATTGGAAGTGCAGTCTTAGGCGGTGCTGTGGATTAGGTTTAGAGGGCTACAAACACCGTGCCACTGGGGCCACAGCCCTAATCCCCACAAGATACAGTGTTAGGAAGGAGGGGATGAAGAACATTAAGGTGATTGGGAATTAATGCGAAAGATGACTTCTGCACACTCAGTGGCAGTACTTATAAAGTCTACTCAGTCTAGAATTTCCTTTGGAGGGCGTGGCTGCACCTACATGTCATTTCCATGGAGCAGGGACCCACTTCTGTAATGTAGGTACAGTGGCTCCATCTGGACGCCATGTTCCTAACTGGATCTGTGTGGCTCTGTTCACTTAGCTGTGATCCCTTCCAATGTACAGTGCTGGTTTCCCATTAAGGGTCAACCGCAGCTGAATTTAAATTTCAGGTTGGCTCAGACCATCCCCTCTAGCTGTGTGTTCTCACAAACATGCCCTCTATTGCACAGAGACAGCCCCTCTCTGTAGGGAAGCTGTGGCCATCAAAGGCTAAAGACTCTTGGGAGAAGCCTGCACGAGAGGCTGGGTTGGCTGTGTGATTTTTGTCTTATTTCCATTCTTGCCTTGCATGGTATAATTGTCATTTTCTCAGGGCCATCACTGCCTGATGTAGCCTAAAGATCTTTTTTGTACTTTATTTCCTTGTTTAACATCAAGAAGACCTGATTCCACCACAAGCCTGGATTACGGGAAATGCATGTCAGTTTGGACTGTTCTGTCTAAACTCTCAAAATCACTTCAATCGGGGCCAACCCAGCTTCCTGCACCTGTATACGAGCTTTTTGTGGGTTTCCTTTATAAGCTGGCTCTGAGAAGTGTTCACGGTCATGGCATTCAGCTCCCCACCAGAGCTGCTGCCCTGATCGATCAGTCTTGGGGAGTGTACATCCAATAAACCAGTCCTGTGTAACTGAGATCGGCGTTGGGAGTGGTTTGTAACCTTGATTCCTAGACCTCAATAAAGAAGAGGGCATTGATCCCCACATCCCCTGGAGTCAGTTATCATTAAGTTGTTGCCATTCAGCACGAGTGCTAAGAACTGCACTCAGGTCCTCTCAAGAGCGGTGTGTGCTCTTAACCACTGAGACATCTTTCTAGCCCCCTTCTTTGCATTTTAACAGAGCTTACATATTAAGCCAACCAGTATAAATTTCCTTTCTGAGTCTGGCTTGTTTCATGCGGAATCATCACACAAATGGGCGATGGGTGAGGTTTCTTTTTTTCTGGTTTGTTTGTGGCAATCCTCCTTCCCAATTTCCTGTGTGTAGTACTGGTTATCCTGGAACTCTATAGACCAGACTGGCCTTGAACTCTTATCTGTCTGCCCCTGCCTCCTGAGTGCCAGGAGAGTACTGCTACATCCCAGCTCAGTTTAGTATTATTCTTAAGACCCATTGGGTCCACTCAGGCCTCCCGGTTTGTGCACGGATGCAAGGCCCTGTCCTTGATCACAGGCAGCCTTTTAGTGACTGAATCCTTGAAGGAAAGGGACTGTCTGTCTTCAAGGTGTCATCAACTGCCAATAGCTTCTCGGCTCAGCTACGGGTGGGACTTCTCGACCACCCCTCCCGCCATGCTTGGATTCTGTGTGGCTTGATCTTGCACAGATGTTGTGCACACAGCCACAATTCTCAGTATGAAGTTTGCCCTCAAGGGATCAACGATCTAATTCCCTAGAGCCAAGGCTGGCTTAGGTACTGAGACGTCACAGAGGTTCTGCCAGCTCTGGGTCTGGAATGATGGAGAAAGTGTTATGTAGCTTGGGTGCAGGGGTCCTTGCGGACCCACTGGGCATCAGTTTTGAATATATGGGGGCAAATTATAGTAGCAATTTCTTTGGGTAGGGGGAGCAGGGGGCTACTGGGGAAGGGTGGGGAGCTAAAGCCCCCTCAGCTGAGGAATGATATGCTACCATCTATGACTATAGTACCAATGTCAGCAGAAACTTAAATGACTACTGTCCTCCATTGCAGGGCACACTACAGCAGTGGCTGCGGTTCAAGGTGGGGTAGTGCAGCCACCAGGGTCCTGGAGTGGATCAGGCTTTTCTCTGAGAACTCCAGACCCCTGAGGATGGCAGGCGCCTCCATGATGAAGGCCTGCAGATGTCTGCAGTAGCACTGGGATATGGTGGATGTCTCCAGGTTACATCTTCCTCATGTGGAGAAAACCTGCATTTGAGGTGATCATCTCTGGGATGATAGTCAGGGGATGGGGAGGATGAGTGGCTTTTTCCCCCTCAAACTCTCCCTATCCCCACTTCCTGAAGGTTTCCACAAGGCTCTTACCCTACCCCACTATTGTGTCTGTGTCTTTGGATTCAAGGGAAGCTGGATGGGGGCTGGTAGTGGGCCTGTGTAATGCAGAAGGCAGGACTCCACTATTAATTTAGGAATTCTCAGATTGATCACATAGACACCATGATATAAGTCTAGGAACAGAAAGATGTAAGGGGGAAGAAGCTCGCCAGACTTCTGTTGGAGTAAAGTTGACCAGACATGTGAGGTCTCGGCAGAGTGGTGGCCTGTGGCTGCACCTACAGGCGGGTGTCGGGGTGGGAATCAGCTACTGAAGTTTAGGGCAGGTAGAGCAGGGACAAAAATTATTAAGAGCACACTTTTCTAGGCAGGAGATAGTAGATCCCAGCAATAGTGTCCAAAGGCAAGTTGAAAAGGAACAACTGTGTAGGTTGATGTCATCATTCAGGTGAGGGCTGGCACCAGTTAGATCAAGGCCATGATTGGACAGTAAAAGAATAACGTGGGGACAAAGTTTTTGTAGGGAGGGAGAGGAGTAGAAGGAAGGAGAATCAAGATGGAGACGGAGAAGGATGACCCAGATCTGGGTGGTCTAGGTGGGTGGTTTATATCCTTATCAATCGGTTTTAAGTTTATTGTGTGAATGCACTGTAGATTGAGAATTTAACATGTAAATCTAATTGCTAAATTAAAATCTGGAACTTTGATTTTACTGGATTAAAGGCAGTGTGTGAAAGAAATGGCTGAGGGCAGTTGGAGCGTGTGGATCTGGTTCTGTTCCCCACGAGGAGTGAGGACACGCAAGGGCCTGCAGAATGAGGTGTGTGTGTGTGTGTGTGTGTGTGTGTACGCACACTCGTGCAGGGCCTGGTAACTACCACCTAGGGGACCACGCAGAGAGGGTGGCTAAGGGAGACAGCTGGGAGAGGAAGGCTTGCATGGCAGAGTAGCAGCCGGAGCGAGCGGATCTGGCTCTCAGGAACTGATAGAAAATGTTCTTTTTTAAAATTTTTACCGCAACACAACACTGTGTGTATGTTTAACCTGTGGATTCAAGGGAAGATAGTAGCAAGGCCCATTTCCAGGGTAATGCAAAAGCTACATGCAACACCCCACGTCTGTTCGGTGATGGGTCCTTTAAAGCATTGGACCCTTCTAGTTGATAACTTGCTACAGTTGCTTTTAAATATGGACAGTACTGCGGGCACTGCATTTGCATATCTCTCCTTGGGGTTTTATTGGCATTCATTTATTCTATCAGTAAACAGAAATCGCCTGCATTTCCTTCTGTCTCCTACCGCCATGTCGCTGTGTTTAGGATGATGGCTCTTTTCTGAGTATTCACCTCCAGTGCCCCCCTCTGTCCTGTAGGGCTCTGCCCAGGGGAGCCTCCCATCAGTAGCTCACTGACACAAACCTTTCTCACCTTCAGTAAACCAGGTATATACCCCCCCCCAGCCCCCTGCTTTCAGTCCTAGGAAAACTGGAGCCCATTGCACTCCGTGAATGGTTTTAATTTTTACACGGAGATGCTGAGGCAGGGAGAAGTCTCCAGACACTATCTCCCTCTTACCTTACAATAAGGGCGAGTGTGGAAGGCCACATGCCAAGGAGAAAACCCACCAGAGTGACGTGTGGCATCCAGGGTAGCTGTAGAGGTAAGGGGACTTGCCCCCAAATGTATTTCTTTCTCACTTGTGCTTGAACAAAACAATAATTATACACAAAAGGACAAACCAAACAAAAAACAGACCCGATGTGTACCTTTATAAGTGGGGCAGAGGACAGAAGAAAACGAAAAGCAAACCAAGGATGAGACCACTAGGTGGCTCTGCCGGGAGATGAGCGGCGTGGGGGCGGGGCGGGGGCGGGACTCACCTCGGGCACTGAGCTCACTTCGTGCACCTGGCCAATGAGCTTGCAGTAGGATTGGTAGAGCAGGAGCAGCTGAAAGTGCAGCTTGTACAGTCTCTGACACAGCTCCAGTTGCTAGAGAGGGAGGGCACACGGGGAGGAGAAACAGCCGTTAAAGCTCAAAACCGGAAAGGGAGCACGAGAATTGCTCCTTTAACTCTCTTTACATTCCAACTAAAGCAAACCCAAACCCAAACCCACTCGGTAGCATCGCCGAGACGGCCACCGTAGAATACAGAAGGACACTTTTTATAGACATTGGGTGACTAATTAGGAGAGGCTATAAGAGGATGGAGGGAAACCACATTTCCGTTGTCCATGCCAATGAGGTGCCTATAAATTACACCTGAGTGGTTGTGTTAATTCCTTATACGCTACAAACTGCTTTTAATTTTTTTTAAAGGTTTATTTATTTCATGTATATGAGTACATTGTAGCTGTCTTCAGACACACCAGAAGAGGGCATCAGACCTCATTACAGATGGCTGTGAGCCACCATGTGGTTGCTGGGATTTGAACTCAGGATCTCTGGAAGAGCAGCCATTGCTCGTAACCACTGAGCCATCCCTCCAGCTCCCAAACTGCTTTTAAAACAGCCAAGAATCCTTTTCATTAAAGGACGAGCGGACAGGCAAAGTACGCTAACTAGTTCTAGGTGTTGAGTTTGTAAGCTGAGTTGCTACTTGGGAGATGGCTGTAAGTCTGGGATGCATTGGGTGGGTAGCCATTCCCGAAGCCTGCAGACGTACAAGCCACACTGTCTGAAGTAGAAGAGAAAGAAATTCCAAGTCATCCCACCACCGAGGTGCACCGCGCTCTCTCTGAGCCAGATCCTCTGTGCAGCCTTTCTTATAGTAACAGTGGGTAAGCTCCCAGAGCGTGTGGGGTGTTACAGAGGACAGGGAGAGCCTCTGGCACACCCGAGATCAGGACTCAGTGCAAACACTCCACTGAAGAAGCTACCAGAAGAGGCTGGGAAGGCAGGGTAATGGATCCTGTGCTAAGGGGCTACAGAGAACTCAGCTCAGAACTGAGCAGAGAGGCAAATTAATACACTTCCCCCTAACTCTGGTGAAGAGGATACATTGTAAGGATTTTAAGTTTTATGGAGTATATTCTGTTGCTATCACTGACGTCTTTTAATTTTGTTTTTGTTTTGTATTGTTTTGCTTTTTTTCTTTTTTTTTTTTTTTTTTTTTTTTTTTTTTTTTTTTTTTCGAGCTGGGGACCAACCCAGGGCCTTGGCCTTACTAGGCAAACACTCTACCACTGAGCCAAATCCCCAACCCGCTTTTTTTGTTTTTCAAGACAGGGTTTCTCTGTGTATCTCTGGCTGTCTTGGAGCTCACTCTGTAGACCAGGCTGGCCTCGAACTTATAGAGATCTGTCTGTTTCTGCCTCCACAGTGCTGGCATTAAGGGCATTTGTTACCACCAAAGGCTTAATACTGATTTTTTTTTAATCTTTTTTTAATACTGATTTTTAAGTTACTAAAATTGATTCTAACAACATATTTATTAATATTATGCTAAGAATATGCTGAATGAAGCTCCCCCTTGCCCCAACTTCCCTCCTTCTAAGAGAAAAGCCAATTCTATTTAGACTTTTTCTTTTTTCCCCAAATACTGGCTTTGGCATAAAGAATTCGTTGAATCTGGCTGGGTCTTTGGTGGTTTCAGTAAAATTCCTTATGATAACTTAAACTCTCCTTTCTTCTTTTTTATTTCTTAGTAAATGGGAACCTTTAAAAATCTGGTACGGAATGTACCAGGATCTTGTGAATCAACTTTAAAGAGTGTTAAAAAATAATATGTTAAAAAAAATAATGTTTTCCTCCCCATTTAGGGTGAAACCTAGCCATGAAAACTCTCACTTTTCCTAAATGCCAAATGGTGGTATTTATTGTTTAAATTTTTCCATTGAGACAATGAGAATTCATAGCAATGTAGGTTTCTATCCGGGGGAGAAAACAGCTCAGAAGGCTACGGACAAGCTGCCGTGTCTCACTCTACCAAAGAAAAGAAAATGAAACAAAAAGGGTAACCATGCTAAAAGATTCAACAGTCAACAGTGAAAATAAGGTTCGCGCCTCAGTGGACAAAGAATATGAAAGAAAGTTTAACTTACTGCAAGAGACTCCATTTGCTACGCAGCAAGCATGGTGCAGGAGACGAAGGAAAGGAAAGAAAGTATAGGGTCAGTGTGGCATGCATCAGAGAGCGCGGCCCTCTTCCAGGAGCAGAGCTGTCAGCAGTGTTAGCTTGGCTGGCCCAGACCTGGCCAGCGCCTGCCAGTGTTGAACCCGTTCAACATGCACAGCGGTCTGGGTGGAAACAAGCGTTAGTGGGCAGTGCGGCTCTGAACAAACGCTGCCTCCAGTCCTTGGGATCCCCCCGAGTCTGTCTGCAAGACTAGACGTAACCTTTTGTTGCTGTTCCTGAAGATTTGAGTGCACTGATGTGAACAGAACTGAGAAATCTAAGAACACCCCCACACACACACATCAACTATAGTGTTGCTTCCTTTTTTATTGGATTGCCTCTCATGTGGGAGGATTGTGCACATGCGTGCTGGTGCCCTTGGGGACCAGAAGCATTGGATTCCTACAAGAGCAGAAGTTGCAGGCAGCTGTGAGTCACTCAACAACCTTCATGCCAGGAACTAAACCCAGGCCTTCGGTGAGGTCAGGGCACGCCCCGTCACTGATATTTCCCATTTCTCAGACTGAAGTCGGGCAGTAGGAGGCTGCTAGACAGCGCTATCTCAGAAGAGTGAACAGCGCATACTCCCACACAAGCACTTGGCATGGCAAGTATTTCCATGCGTTTTATTTTGATTTATTATTTATGAGTTTTCTCACACATAGGACAAGGTTTGTGGGAGGAACATGTCCCATGGTGTGTGAATAACCAATCATAACACTTAGGAATCTCCCCAAAAATCTTTGTAACTATTTTTACCTGCTAAATAATTCCTAAAAGCAATCCAGACTGGTTATTAACTTAAGATATTGAAAATTTGCCAAGCATGTAACATTCAGCCACAGCTACCAACTCTTAAGTGACACCAATGACATCGTAATGACAGAATCGGCGTATGGAAACTTTTGGGAAGGGGGTGCTACTATCTGAAGGAAATCGGTTTAGAACAGGCCTTGTGGAGCACACCCATAGTTCCAGCACTCTGGAGTCGGACACAAGATGCCTGAGAGTTTGGGGCCAACCTGGGCTTATAGTAAGACACTCTCTCAGCCCCTGCCCTAAGCATCAGCTTTACTAATTCCAATTATGAGTTCATATATCTTGGTTCTGGACTTTCAAAATATGTCAGGACCTCCCTCCCTTTGTAGTCACTGGCAAGGAAAACTCTTTAAAAAAAAATAGAACCCTGAATCTTGTGGGTTATCAGTTTAATGTCCTGTATTTAAGGACACTGTCCAGCAATTAACAAAACTGTCAACTCATCGCCAGTGGCTACGAATGTCACTGAAGTTGCACCTATACCCCCATCTCTGATGCCTGGTCTCCTTCCCGCCACCTATTAAAATATCACACGACCATGACAGGTGTGCCGGGACTGCAAACGAAAGTACTGAGATTCTTTTGGTTGTTGTTGATTCTGGTCACAAATCTCTCTAAAAGCTTTGAAAGAGAAACACCTTAAAGCCTATGTTGTACATTATATATGGCCGAGCCCTGGAAAACGTCACGCCTACAAGTGTCACACTTAGGTGCTGACATATAATGCACTATCAGATTAGGTACACAGGGCCAGTTTTTAAAAATTACTTTTAGTTATGTGTATGTGTGCCCATGCGTGTATGTATGTATGTGGTTATGTGAACATGCTTTAGAGGTCAGAGGGGTCGGAAACCCAAGAGCTGGTGTTACAGGCAGCTCTGAGCCACTGATGTGGGAGCTGAGAAACCAACTCTGGTCCTGTGCAAGAGCAGCCAGTGTTCTTAACCACTGAGCCATCCCTCCAGCCCTGCACAGGTCCAGCACTGAAGACTCTTGGGGCTTCGTCAGAAGAGAACAGAACGTCTAGTGAGCACAGCGTCGGGTAGATACTGGCTGGGTGGGGGCGGAGCCTGGCGTGTGGGTAGGGCGTGGCAAGAGTCCAGATGCTAAGAGGAAATCCTAAACAGCCGAGGGGCAGGAAGTTTGCAAGTCGCAGAACAGAAGCAAGCCTTGTGGCTTACGGTCTGTGAGCCCATCAACCTGGGAGGCTGAGGCAGGAGGCCTGCTGCAAGTCTAAAGTCAACCTCCGTCTGCCTCTGGGTCCTGTGTGATGGAATTACAGGCATGTACAAGTATGCCTGACTTACCATGTCTTACCTAATGCCTGAAAGTCACATGTGTGAGCTAAATGGGAGAAGGCTTAGGTTCTATGTGGAAAGTAACTTAGGCTACTGACAAATTTCGTTGTGTCTTAGCATGTGAGTGCATGAAATCTAAGAAGGCAGGAGTGCTAGCCACTCACCTCTTAATTGGGTTTGATACGGTGACAACTACCTCCCTCCCTTCCTCTCTTCCTCCTTCCCTCTTTCCTTCTTGTTATTTTCTCACTTTTGCAGGGCTGGGGATTGAGCCCAAGACTTGCACATGCCAAGCAAACTCTTTGCCAGCAATCTACAGCTTCATTGGCAGCCATTTTGTTTGTCCAAAAGAAAAAAAAAATGGTTTTTTTTTTCAGTATTGTTCAAAGTTAAAAACCTCGATGCCTGTGATACAGGTAATACATCTTGATGTACTTACTATTTATAAGAAAACTGTGAATTAATCCTAGCGGACACATCTTTAGCCAGGATGGGAGAGAAGATTTGCTTTTGGAACACAGATGGGTGGACCATATCTGACGGTGGAGGTTTAGTGGGTTCCAACTGGAGAACAGTGCGGCTCAACATTTAACTTGCTCAGCCCATATTCCCTTGCTGTATCGAGACAGGAAAAAGCGGCAGGCAGAGTGTTTTTGCAGGACGAGCCTCATAGTTGGAACGATGATTTGAGGACAAGATGTGCCAGAATCGGAAATACAGTTTGAATGTGAGTATGGCAACTGAAATAAAGTCTAACAAGCGACAGTTCCTCAGCTCTCGTGGGGACGCTTCTGCAGAGCCCTAGAGATAAACGGTGTTTGCTACTTTACAGGATGGAGGCTGAAAATATTACCTGGAGAGACCAGAGCTGGCAGGAGCCTCGGCTTCCTGACCTAACTGTTAGGCGAGCCTCAACCACCAGGGGGAGCTACTGCAGAACAGAGGGACCAGTGGGAACCTGTTTTTAATTGATCAGAAATTACACATTGTGAAAAGTTTTTCTGTCTTGGCTGGGGATAGGCAGGGATGGGGGAACAACTCCAAGCACCAGAAAGAAGAATGGTATGTGCACGTGAGCATAAATCCCCTTTCGAGACGAAAGCAAACCGCTCCCCTGTTCTTCGTGCTATTTGACGTATTCTGTATCTCACCCTAGAAACCTGCTTATACAGTCACCAGGAAGCCTAAGTGAGTAACTGGCCTAAGACCCCTAATTGTTACATACATGAGAGTAAAAGCATCTTCTCCAGGTAACCGGCTGTTGCCCAGTTCCCTAGTTCACGGACCACTGTGTCCATAAACCAGCAGGATGTCAAACTCCACACTCGTGCCAGATGGGGCAGACATGGTTGGTTTTATTAGCAGGTTAAAGGCATCAGACATGGGGCTAGAGAGACGGCTCAGCGGTTAAGAGCACCAACTGCTCTTCCAGAGGTCCTGAGTTCAAATCCCAGCAACCACATGGTGGCTCCCAACCATCTGTTAGGAGATCTGATGCCCTCTTCTGGTGTGTGTGAAGACAGCTACATTGTACTCATATAAATAAAGTAAATAAAAATCTTAAAAAAAAAAATAAAGGCCTCAGACTTAGATGTTGCTTCTCCTGTATTTTTCTGTAGCCCCACAGTCATTTTTGTTTTGTTGTTGTTTTTCAACTTGACACAAACCAGAGTCACCCGAGAGGAGGGAACCGAGTTGGGAAATTGCCTACAACAGATTGGCACGTGGACAAGTCTGTGGGGGTATTTTCTTGATTGTTGTGGGATGGGGCCATCCCTAGGCAGGTGGTTGGACCTGTGTTATAGAAGAAGGTGGCTGAACAAGCCATGGGGAGCAAGCCAGTAAGCAGCATCCCACCACGGTCTCTGCTTTGGTTCCTGCCTTCAGTTCCTGCCTTGTAGCCCCTCAGTGACGGGTCTACACGATGTGAAGTGAAGTTTACCCTCTCCTCCCAAGTTGTTTTTAGTCATGGTGTTCATCCTAGCGAGAAGAGCAAATTAGGGCAGTTGTAAAGGAGCAAATGGGGTCATACACATACCATACCTGAAAGTATTACCCACCATTTTTAGTCTCAGGCCTTTACTATATACCTAGAGCTACCACATCAAACTGAGTGGCTGAAGATGGACTCCATCTTCTAATCTTTCTTCAGTAAAAGATACAAGAGATGAAGAGCAACAAGTACAACACAACTATGGCTCAGTTAAGGGAGGTCATGTGCACAGTGGCCATCCCGTAACGTGACATCACCTGCATCATTAGAACCTTCTTAAGATTGTGTGAGTAAACTATGATGTTCCTACGAAGGGTGTGTGTGTGTGTGTGTGTGTGTGTGTGTGTGTGCACACGTGTGTGTGTGTGTGTGTGTGTGTGCATGTGTGTGTGTGTGCATGTGTGTGGGCGTGAATGTGTGTGTGTGTGTGTGCGCGCGCGTGTGTGTGTGTATGTGTGTGTGCATGTGTGTGTATGTGTGTATGTGTGTGTACGTGTGTGTGCATGTGTAGTGTGCATGTGTGCAGTGTGTGTGTGTATGTATGTGTGTGTGTGTGTGTGTGTGTGTGTGTGTATGTGTGAGTGTGTGTGTGTGTGTGTGTGTGTGTGTGTGTGTGAGTGTGTGTGTGTGTGTGTGTGTGTGTGTGTGTGTGTGTGTGTGTGTGTGTGTGTGTGTGTGTGTGTGTATGCGTGTGTGTGTGTCGTGTGTGTGTGTGTGTGTGTGTGTGTGTGTGTGTGTGTGTGTGTACAGAGAGCTGGAAGTGCTGGAGAGGATATGAGTACAATAGGTGAATGGAAACCAAGAAGTAGAAGAGCCGGAAGAAATAAAGTAGCAAAATGAAAATATTTGAAAGTAGGATGATGTAACTCTAGTTTCCACTTATCTGCAGGGCTAGCACTCAACAAACAGATCAGAGATTTGGTTTCAGCCTATATTCCTAAAGATTTATCTATTTATTATATAAAAGGACACTGCAGCTGCCTTCAGACACCAGAAGAGGGCGCCAGATCCCATTACAGATGGTTGTGAGCCACCATGTGGTTGCTGGGAATTGAACTCAGGACCTCTGGAAGAGCGGTCAGTGCTCTTAACCACTGAGCCGTCTCTCCAATCCTCAACCTATATTCATAATATAAGAATATAATGTATTAATATATTCTCCTAACTGAATCTTCATTACTGGGTGTAATAGAATTGACAACAGAGTCAATGCTTAAATAACTAATCATTTTTATACACTGTATACAAGCTATACTATAAACTGGGCTAGGCTTTTGCTAATTGTGAGGTCTAACTTGGTGACTATTTTCTGGCCTGACTTTGGCCAGCAGGCTGAGGTAAAAGGATAAATAAGTTGGAGCCGGAAGTAGGTCCTCATAGGAGGTCGTAACATGTGAAAACTAGTAATATTTTATTTTTTAAAAGTAACCAAACTGGGTGTGGTGGCACAGGACTTTACTCCCAATACACAGGATGCAGAGGCAGGCAGATTTCCATGAGTTTGAGGCCAATTGGTGAACCTAGGAAGTTTTAGGACAGTCAGGGCTACACAGGGAATCCTATCTGTCAAAGAAGGGGGTGGGGGAGGGGGAGTATTCAGATCAGCCAAGTCAGGACACCACAGGTGCACACACAGGGATTGATGGAAAGTCTAGGATGGCTCTGAACTCCACATTTGAGTAAGGATTGCTTGCGAATTAATTATATTGTAGCACCATTACGCACCTATATTCAAACTCTCTGAAAATATGCAGGGCAGTGGTAACACATGCCTTTAGTCACTTTTAGGCAGAGGCAGGCAGATCTCTGTGAGTTCAAGGCCAGCCTGGTCTACAGAATGAGTTTCAGGATAGCCAGGGCTACACAGAGAAACTGTGTCTTAAAAACCAAACAAAAGTCTCGGGAAACCAGAGACTGAAATACAAATGTGTTTTCTTTTTTTCTTTTCTTTTTATCGGAGCTGGGGACCGAACCCAGGGCCTTGCGCTTGCTAGGCAAGTGCTCTACCACTGAGCTAAATCCCCAACCCCACAAATGTGTTTTCAAAAAGAGCAGAAACTAACTCACAATTCTAAGATTTCTCAGCCGTACAGTTGCTATCCTTAGTCACTTATCTCGGGGTGGCGGCGCACAGCTCTCCCCACTCTATGTGGAGTATTGGATTGCTGGTGTTAGGTGGGAAAGTGTCACCCCAAACTGTACTGGGCTCTGTCTGCATTGATCCAGCCTGGTTCCTACGTGGGAGGGTGCGTGATCTGGAAAGCCTTCTCGGTAGAGATGTAATTCTACCTGCTGCACACAGACAGGGCCTTGCCCTCCTAGCTCCCTGTGTCCCCTCTGCTCATGGCTTCAGTTTGTCCGCTAGCAGCCTTAGTCTGATCACGTCCCTGCTGCTTAAACTGCCAACCGTTTTACCATCGCTGTGAAGTGGCTGAGTCCTCACAGCCAGGCTTCTGCGATGTCTGTCGAAGCCTCTCAGGCTTGCCTTGTCCATCAGCACCGGTTGGTCCTGTGGCCTCTCTTCAGTTCTCAGGACATCGTGATCCCTTCTGCCTCGGGCCCTTTATATAAGCCTTTCATCCTTACCCACTTTCACAGTTACATTCGAGATCTCTTCTGTCTCGGCACCAACCAGGAAACCTTCCCCGGGCCACCTGCCGCTTGACACCAGTGTTCTGCTGTGTGTGTTAATGGCTCCCTTTTCATTTACCACAGGCCAGCCCCAGTGACGTCTTGATTGTCATCTGTCTCCCTGACAACAAGAGGAGGGCAGACCCTCTGGTAGAACCATGTACCCCAAATCGGAGGCTCTTTAAAGCCTAATTCCAGAGTAAATAGTTTAATCTTGGTCTTCTTTCCAGTTTCCTGCATCACAGAACATATATGTAATCAGCTGTGGTATGTGGCATGCACCTAGGGCTCCCCTAAATGGAAAAATCTTTTTAGCAGTGTTTGGGGGAAAGTCAATAGACAACTTTCCTTTACACCAATGAACCATTTCACTGAAGGAATTAAGCAGTCCGGCAGGGAATGGTGGAATGTGGTTTCATATTCTGGATTAAGAAAGGCTCATTAGGAAGTGATTAGCACGATTTAACAGCATCTGGCAAAAAGGTTAATCTTATGTCCCTATTCTTCCAGAAAGGAGAAACCAAAAGTCCCCAGGTCCCATCAATACAGGACCATGCATGGAGTAGGTGCACACACATCCATGCATAGTATAGATGCACACAACCATGCATGGTATGGATGCACTGCCTTCCCCGTTGGCATCATGTGCAACTGGGAGACGGCTCCTTCCTTCTCTTCCTTTCTCAAGTTCCATGCTTCTCGTGAGGCTCAAAACCAACACAGAGCCAGACCGCAAGAAAGACATACATTTAATGGGCGTTCATTACCTTTTCTTCCGAGTCCCCGGGCTGGCAGGTAATCACCTCATCCCTGGAGCCGCCTGCAAATGTTGCCTTACAGTTGGCAAGCCACTGTTGTCGAGAAAAAGAGAGGTGGGACATGGGTAGATCCACAGATGTCCTAAGAACATTTAAATCGTGGGGTTTGTCGGGAAAAGCTGATCGTGCTTCTAGCAAGAGTAAATACGAGTTCATCTGAATGACTTTTAGGAAAGGAAACTTGAGAGGCGAAAGATTTGCTGGAATTAAAATACCTGCCACAGGTTTTAAACACAGGTTTGTGTTTAAAATACAATTTCTTTTAAGATTTACTTATTTTTATTTATGTGTATGTGTGCTTGCATATATATATATCCATATCTATAGGTATATAGATGTGGATATAGATATAGATAAATAGATATATCATTATAGATATGTCTGGTGCCTGTGGGGCAAGAGAGGGGTTAGAAATCCTAGGATTAGAGTTACAGATGCCTGTGAGCCATCATATGGGTGCTGGGAACCAAACCTGGGTCCTCTACAAGAGCAGACAGTGCTCTAAATTGCTAAGCCATCTCCCCTGTCCTTTAAAATACAATTTCATGACCAGATGTGAAGGCACACGCCTTTAATCCTAGCACTTGGGAGACAGAGGCAGGTAGATCGCTTTGAATTTAAGGCCAGCCTTGAGTTTGTTTTTTGTTTTTTTTTAAACCGGATCATTCCTGATTTAGGTATGAATGAAAATAAATACTTATATGGTTAGAATAATTTCATATAGCTGAGATTAGGAGATAGGATCAACAATTCTCACAGGTGAGAATATTCTGGCCTTGCTGCATACCCACTTCTGCATTGTGGTCAGGAGGCTGCCATGGGGCAGGCTTCTGCCCCTGGAAGAAAGACCATTACAGCAAGGGCTCGGCCATTAAGATGGGGATTCCACCTAAGATGTGGATTGTACTAACACAAGAGTGAGATGGGCAATTCAGGCACCACACAGTGGGCTCTGAAATTCCCACCTCACACCAACAGGTTAATTTGCATCACCAGCCAGAGACAGAGGCTTGTTCTTACCAGCTGACAACTAGTAGCTGGGAAATATAGGCAGGTGGTGAGCCACAGAAATGAGAGGGGCTGGAGAGATGGCTCAGTGGTTAAGAGCACTGACTGCTCTTCCAGAGGTCCTGAGTTCAAATCCCAGCAACCACATGGTGGCTCCCAACCATCTGTAATGAGATCTAATGCCCTCTTCTGGTGTGTCTGAAGACAGCTGAAGTGTACTCATATAGAGTAAATAAATAAATCTTTAAAAAAAGAAGTAAGAGACAGGGAAGTTATGGCGCAGTCTCAGAACTTTTGTCCTCTGAAAGCTCACGGGAGATAAGATATAAGGTACATCTCTGAGTTCGAGGCCAGCCTGGTCTACAGAGTGAGTTCCAGGATAGCCAGAGCTACACAGAGAAACCCTGTCTCAAAAAAACCAAAACAAGTGAACATCCTCCCCCTCCTCCCCCTCCTCCTCTTCTTCATCTTCTACCTCCTCCTCCTCCACCACCACCACCACCACAACTGCAGGGAAAACCTGCAACCCAGTAAGCTGCCAGCCATACAGGATGGACTCAGGGCATGACAGCTTCCGTGGCTGTCATAACTCACAACTTCATAGTAACTTGCAAATAAGATGTTATCAGATGACCAATAAGAGATGGTAACAGCTTTGATTTGAACTAAAGTCCATCTGACTTCAAAATCCATATTCTTTCTTACAGTGTCTGGAGAATTTTATTGGAGGAATTAGATACAAGTAGGTGTCATGCATACACCTTGTCACAGACATAATAGGTGTCATATGTACACTTTGACATGGTTTGTGTAAATTTGACACAAACCTAGACATAACTTGGAAGAGGGAATCTCAGCTAAGAAATCCATTCCCTCAGCTCAATCTGCTGAAAAGCCTATGATGCATTTTCTTAACTAGTGATCGATGTGGGAGGGACTGCCCACTGTGGGTGGTGGCACCCCTACACAGGTAGTCCCAGGTGATATAAGAAAGCAGGCCGAGGGAGCCATGGAAAGTAACCCAGTAAGTAGCACTCCATGGCTTCTGCTTCAGTTCTTGCTTCCAGGTTTCTACCCTGACTTCCTTTCATGATGACCTCTAAAATCAAACAAGCCCTCCTCGAATCCAAGTTACTTCTGGTCATGGTCTTTATCACAGACTGGAGAGCTAAATTAAAATCTTGGATAAAGAACACTAGTTCTAACGCATCTCGAGGGACATACTGACAAGATGCAAAACGTATGTGCTGGTTTCTCGGTGGGGACCTTAGTGGGGTAAGGTTGAAAGTGAACATTGATTGCTCTTTCCTTGGTCCTATTCCAGCCTCTTGGCCTTTTGACCAAGGTCACATGCATTTGGCTATGACCAGCATTATATGTAGTTCTGTCACTCTGAAGTAGGAACTGACAACACACTCACTCACTCACACACACACACACACACCCCACATATACACACATTACATACACATGTACACTACAGATGCACACACACATGCACACATATACACACAGACACACACAGACACACACATGCACACACCACAGTTATATACACACATTACACACATATAGACACACATGCACACACATGCACACACTACATACATACACATACACACACATGGGCACGCACGCACACACACACACACACACACACACACACACACACACACACACACACCACGTCATGGCTGTGCTCTTTCAGTTGTAACTGACTGTCATGCACAGGAACACAGGCTTACCGAGAGTGTGGCCTCCTTCCTGTTGTTGTATGTATCCAAATACTCTTGCAGTTCCAACACGCTGAACTTCAGCTTGTCCAGGAGCCCACAGGAAAGGAGCTAGAGACAGGAAAACAGTTTGCTTTCAAAACGGATGGAAATACCAAGGTCTAGTATACAAACAGGAAAGGAGGAGATGGAGAGTTAAGGGATGAATTTGGCTTCACTTTGGCTACAGACGGAACTGGAAACTAGTTTATAACCCAAGCCTTCCATGGGGAACCTATGTTCAGATATGATACCCATTTTATGGATGACTATTATCAATCAATATCAGCAATATTGCCTGTTTTGTTACGGAGGACAGACCTGCAGAGAGATCTGTAAACTAACTTTGTACTTAACGGCATTTAAAATAATTTAAGATGGAATCATTTTCATACTGCATTCCTTGCTGAGAGACCAACCAGGCTGTGGGGAAGACTTTGTCTCCTCTGACTCTGTAAGCCTGAGAACCTGGGGAGGCTGAGGCTAGAAAAGAAACATTCAAGGCAGAGCTGCAGAGTTCTCTTCATAAACTCATGACCTGATGTCAGGCGGGAGCTGACAGAGGCTGACCTCTGTGAGAGCCATAGAATCACGGACAGTTGCCAAGTCAGGAAGACTCAGAGATGGGCGGAGCCCAGTGCTGGGTTGTTCCTAATTCTCTGAACTGCCTTGGCCTCGGATGGCGATGTTCACTGATTAATCTGCAGGCCTAAGGGCCTTCAAGACTCATGAGACAATTCTACTCTGCTCACAGCTTTTGGAAGTGTTTTTAAAACGGGTCAATGAGAGGACCTGGGTTTGATCCCTGGAACCCATTAGTGGAAGGAGAGAACCAGTCTCTATAAAGTTGTGCGCGCACACACACACACACACACACACACGTGCACACGCACACACACACACACACCACACACACACACACGCACACACACACACAAACACACACACACACCCACACACCACACACACACACCCATACACACACACACACACATGCACACACACACACCACACACCCCACACACCCACCCACCCACACACACACACACCACACACCCACATACACACACCACACACACCACACACACGCACACTATAGTAACAGATCTATACGTGAATATCCCCTGTGCTGGAGGGCAGAGGTACTCACAGTCTCTGCGTCCACAAACAGTGTAGGGCACTCAGAGCAGGAGGTAAGCATCTGGGAAGAGCTCACAAATTTGGACCCGATTCCCCGGAGGTTATCGCCAAGGTAACTGGCTGCATCACAGGTTAGGAAGCAGAACCTCTTTTGAATATTCTGCAAGGCAGGAGAGGGATCGTTCACAAAGGCCACCTTCAACTTGTACACTAGAAAAATAGATTTGTGTTTGTGTGGGGGGGTGCGGACGTTTAAAATAATTTGGGGCATGGGGATGCACACCTGTAATCAGAGACATGGGAGGCAGAGACAGAAGATCAGGAATTCAAGGCCAGCCTGTGTTACATGAGGAGATGTCTCAAAAACAAAGGTAAAAATGGGGTTAGAGAGATGGCTCAGCAGTTAAGAGAACATGCGTGGGGCTCTTGTAGAGACCCAAGTTTGAGTCCCTAGTACACAGCTCCAGGGGAATTCAGACAGAATGCACTGCAATATAATAAAAGCTATATATGATAAACCCATAGGCAACATCATCCTCAATGGAGGAAAATTCAAGGTCATGCCATTAAAATTAGGAAGAAGACAGGGCCACCACCTGTCCCTACTGCTTTCAACACATGCTTGAGGCACTAGCCAGAGCAACAAAACCAAAGAAGAAAATTAAAGGGGTATGAATAGGAGAAGAACTAGTTGAACTATCCATATTTGCAGCTGGTAAGAGATCCCAAAAATTCTCCCAGAAGACTAGAAATGATGATACTTTTAGCAAAGAAATACTAAAATCCACTTGGATACAGAAAAGAACTCAGATAGCCGGGGCAGTTCTGAGCAGAAGAACAACACAGAGGGATCACAGGTCCAGATTCTGAGCAGTATTACAGAGCTGAACCTATACCACCCAGCAGCATATGCCTGAAGGAAATATCACCAAGTGCTGCTGGGACAACTAGATGTCCTTGTGCGGGAGGATGAAATTAGACCTCTCTCTACCTCCCTGCACACAACATCAACTCCAAGTGGACCAACGATGTTAATTTGAAACACAGCGTGCTGAAAGTGACAGATAGCTGGGAACTTAGGCAGTAGGAAAGGCCCTTCTGGATAGGACAATATTTTCTCGGGAGCCAATCACTGACAAATGGGACCTCACAAAACTAAAACACTTCTGCTGCATGGCCAAGGAAAGAACCAACTGGGGGAAAAGCCCGCAGACTGGGAGGGAATCTTTGCCAGCTATCCATCTGAGAGAGGATCAATCTGCATGTACATCTGAAAGGGGAAACAAAACCCAACAGACCAATAAGTCAAGACAGGAAACGATATAATTAAAAACGAGTCATGGAACTGAACAGAGACGGCTTAGAAGAAGAAACAAAAATGGCTAAGAAATGTCTTCAGTGTTTCACATCCGTCACAATTAGATACAAGTTAGAACTACTTGGACCGTTTCTTACTCCAGCTAGAATGGTGAAAATCGAGAAGACAAGGGACAACAAATGCTGGCAGGGAGAGGGGAACATGCACGTATCGTTAGTGGCACTGCAAATGGGTGCAGCCACTTTGGAAACCAATGTGGAGAATTCTCAACAAATAGACCATATGGCCTGGCTATACTGCCCTGTAGCATATACCCTAAGCAAGTGACATCCTACTCAAGACTTGCTCAGCCGTGTTCATGGCTGATCGATCGCAATAGCCATGTGTCTTACTTAGGGTTCCATTGCTGTGAAGAGACACTATGACCACGGCAACTCTTATACAGAAAAACATCTAATTGGGTTGGCTGACAGGTTTAGTCCACTATCGGCATGGTGGGAGCATGGCAGTGTATAGGCAGACATGGTCTGGAGGAGCCAAGAGCTCTGCACATTGATCCACAGGCAGCAGGAGACTGTGTGCCACACTGGGCATAGCGTGAACATAGGAGACCTCAAAGCCCACACCTACAATGACACATATCCTCCAGCAAGGCCACACCGCCTAATGGTGCCCTTCCCTGTGGACCAAGCATTCAAATACAAGTCTATGGGGACCAACCCTATTCAAACCACTACATTGAGAAATGGAGACAACCTAAATATCCTTCAACTGACTGATGGGTAATGGAAATATGCTATACATACATTATTCAAAGGTGTGTGTGTGTGTGTGTGTGTGTGTGTGTGTGTGCGTGCACGTGCACAGGCTATTGAGTTGAAAAGAAAAATGAAATTATAGGGGCTGGAGAAATGGCTCCGTGGTTAAGAACACTGATTGCTCTTCCAGAGGTCCTGAGTTCAATTCCCAACATCCACATGGTGGCTCACAACCATCTGTAATGGGATCTGACACCCTCTTCAGTGACAATGTGTACTCATATACATAAAGTAAATAAATAAATCTTTTTTAAAAAGGAGGAGAAAAGAAATTATAAATGGGTGGAAGTAGAAAATGCTACATTGTGTGAAATAATCCAGACTCTATACCACAGAGAAGTGGGTATAAAGAACCTTCTCTTCCCAGTAGAGGCCATCCCAGAAACCCACACCTGGTCAGCGTGGAGGAGCGAACAACCGACAGGCGGTGGATGTGTACACCCAGCCTCAACCCCCAAGGCACAGGGAACATCATGGAAAGGGGGAAGGGTGCTGGGGCAGCCAAACGCCAGGGAGATGTGGTGTCTTCTAGCTATGTCAGGGCAGCTACATGCATGGCATTTCAACAGTGTGGTCCCCTAAACAAGACCCCCACAAAGACGACATTAACCGACGGGCCAGTTAGAGGACAAACATCTTCAAGGCCCCACCCCTCGATGAAGAGCTCCCAGCAACAGTGGCTATTGAGAAAACGCGTCTTTCCCAGGGATGGGATGGTTCCTGGATGGTCAGCCTTAAACACACATAGATAAGAGCAATTCTAAATGATCGTATTATATAAGCTATAGATTATTTATATATGTATACACGTGTGTGCAAACTTAAAGAAGAGTCATAATGGCGAGAGGGAGCTGGGGGCATGGGTGGAGTTGAAATAAATGTAGTCCTTGTGGTGGTCTGAAAAGGCGTGGCCCCCATAGGCTCATAGATCTTAATGCTTGGTCACCAGGGAGTGGCACTACTAGGGGGTGTGGCCTTGTTGGAGGAAGTCTGTCCCTGGGGGTGGACTTTCAGGTTTCAAATGCTCAAGCCAGACCCAGTATCTCAGTCTCTTCCTGCTGATGGCCAACCCAGATGTAGAACTCTCTTCTTCAGGACCGACCATGTTGGCCTGCATGCCACCATGCTTCCTTCCATGACAGTAATGGACTGAACCTTGGAAACCGTAAGCCAGTCCCATTTAAATGGCGTCCTTTATAAGAGTTGTGTGGTCATGGTGTCTCTTCTCAGCAACAGAAACCATAACTGAACTAGGACTCACATGTGAAATTTAAAAAAAAAATACAATAAATGTTTAAAAAGAAAAAAAACCCCAAACATCTCATTCTGTAGTCCCAGGATAGCCTGGCCATCACTATGTAGCCCAGGCTATCTCCAGGATTGCAACAATCTGCCTGCCTCTGCCTCCCAAAGCTGGAGAGCACAGTCATGAGCCTCTTTGCCTGGCACTAAAAATGTTTTCTACCATTATGAAAACGTCCAGGGTGTGTCCTAAGGAGAAGGGGAGAGGCTCTGAGGGAGTAACATCGACCAGCTACAGACCCTCTTAACCGAGTGCCATGCGTGCTGGCTAATGCTAGCTAACTCGACACAAGCTATTGTCATTTGGCAAGAGGGAACCTCCATTGAGAAAATGTCCCCACTGGATTGGCCTTTAAGCGTGGGTGTAGAACATTTTATTGATTAGTGATTAATGAGGGAAGGCCCAGCCCTTTGTGGGCCGGTGCCAACTCTGGGCAGGTTGTCCTGGGTTACTTAAAAGAGCAAGCAGAGCGAGTCAGGGATCAAGCCAGGAGCGTTCCTCCATAGTCTCTGCTTTGGTTCCTGCCTGGCTCTCCTCAAGGGTGGGCTGCAAGCTACAGGCCGAATTAAATAGTTATTCCCCAAGGTGCTTTCAGTCAGTGTTTTTTTTTTTTTTTTTTTTTTTTTTGCTTTTTTTCTGAGCTGGGGACCGAACCCAGGGCCTTGCGCTTCCTAGGCAAGCGCTCTACCACTGAGCTAAATCCCCAACCCTCAGTCAGTGTTTTATCACTGCAAAAGAAACCCCAACGAGGCTACCATTGAGAACGACAACAGAAAGTGGAGCGGCAGAGATAAAAGGTCCTTTCATGACAGCTGACCTGAAATCGCTTGAGTTCAGTGTCTTCATAAGGGTGAGGCAAAAAGGGATGAATAAAAGCTGGGGGTAGAGAAACTAGTCTCTACCTGAACAACCCTGGGGGCAGCTATTCTCAACCTGTGGTTTGCGACCCCCTTTAGGGATCCCACACCAGATATCCTGCATATCAGATATTTAATTAGGACTCACAACAGTCAAAAAATGACAGCTATGAAGTAGCAACGAGATAATTTTACGGCCGAGGGTCACCACAACATGGGGAACTGCGTTCACGGGTCTCCGCGCTAGGAAGCTTGAGAACCACTGCTGCCCTAGAGTGAGTGTGTGCACCCTGGTAAAGCCCACGGCCACGGCCGTCTTCAAGATGCCCCAGGAGCCCCTACCTTAAACAGAGAGGAGAACACATGAAATGTGTACACAGCACAGGAGCCGTCTGAGTCACACATGAGCTGGTTAATGTGGCTGCGCCAGGCTTCCTCAGCGTCATCACAGGAGACCGGCTGGAAGGCCGCAAGGATGGCCGAGAAGAAGGGCGAGGGAGGGGGAGACACGCCCCTGTCACCTTCTCCAAAGCTGAAAAACATAGACACCATGGCCATCAAAAGGTGGCAGCCTCTAGCACCCGCCTGTGCATGTTTGACACTTGTGTGCCTGGTGAGGTGGCCCTCTGGGTCCTTTATTCCTTGAAAGGAATCCTTCTAGGGCTTTGTTTTTTTTTTTTTTTACTAGAGGTCTCTGAGATCCTTGTTTTACCTCTGACATTTCTATGATTTTTCCTTTTTTTGGTTGGCTGGGGGTGGCGGTTTAAAACTGGTCTCAGTATGTAGTCTTGGTTGGCCTGAAAGTCACTATGTAGACCAGGCTAGCCTTAAAGTCACAGATTCACCTCTGTCTCCTGAATGCTGGCATCCAAGGGGTTCGCCACCATGCCTGGCATTTCCAAGGGCCTCAGCAAGCCCTTGCTCTCCCAAGGGCCAGGCCTTACACTAAACATCTGTTCCCACCAACAGCACCCTTCTTCTACACTTTGCATTCAGGGAAAAAACCAAAAAACCAAAACTCTAACCCAACTTTGGGTTCTTCAAACTTGTCCCTGATGCAGACAGACAAGAAATTATGTGCACAAACTCTGGGAATACTGAGTTTCAGGGAGGGCAGAAGGATGAGGAACAACAGAGTGAACACGAAAGACAGGAAGAGGATGGGGAAAGTCCTGCTCTTCCCTTGCTATCCGCCGAGCCTTTTCCTCTGATGGTTAGATAGCCTCTCTGTAGCCCCTGGCTTTGACTTAGCTCTTATTACAGCATCTCGACTTTGTGACATGTGGCAGATGCTGGATCAATGCAAGGTCTGGTGTTTTCACCTATCCGACTTCTCTTTGTGCTTATGAAAGTCACTGCTTTTAGAGGCATTGGCCACCATGCCACCAGACACTCCATTAAAGAGCAGGAGGTTAGCTTGTCAGGAGCCTGTTGGTTGTGTCTTTAACTCGGAAAGAATTCATTTTCAAGCTTAGCTCATATCTCATCTTCAAAGCTTCAATTCCCCAGGGATTTTTTTGGGGGGTGGGGAGCTCTTTTCATGTCGCTCCCTGGCTCTGTAAATTCTTAGTCCCGTGAAAAGCCCTCCATGGGGTAGGACGACAGCATCTCAGTGAGGCCCTGCCAGGTTCCACATTAGGAGGTCCCTGCAGTATGAGGGTGTGTGAGTAACTAGTGAGAGGCACTCTATGTGGTGCATACTCATGCTGACCCCTTCCCCAGGGGCTGCCTTGCCTGGCGAGAGTGTACTGGTCCAGGCCCCGATTGCCTTTTTCCTCCGCCTCCGTCATATCCAGGCTGAAGCTGTCACTGCATTCAAACGTTGCCGGGAGCTCATTGATGGAGCTTGAAAGATCGTCTTCATGCACAGTGGTGTCTTCCTCTTCTGGGACTGCCTCAGCCTGCAGTGACAAAAGTTTAAACCCCAATGTGTAAGAATTCTGGATTCAATGAAGCAGAAATGAAATACTGGGAGGGAGGAAAAAGGGCTTAGGAATTCTCCGAAGTGTCCTTTCTTTATCATCTTCCTTTCGGTGTCTTCCATAATCATCCCTAAGGGCTTGGTCTTGATCTATGTTCAGATTGTAATGACCCCCTAACTTCAATATTGTCAGAGCAACTCCTCCCCCCACCCTGCCTAGCTTCCGTGTTTACAGATTAGCAACCTCTGCTCCATGTACAAAGCATTTATTTGCTCAGTGTTGGGTTGGCCATCAGAGTTAGAGCTGGAAGAGAAGCCATTTGCCTTCGTAGTCCTAAGACCTCGGCACCCCCAGAACAGAAGATGTATATGCTAACGCCTGGACCAGTCCCTGGAGGCCCGCTTCACAAGACTCCTGTAGTTTCAAAACCCAGAAAGAAGCCAGACTCAGATAGACTCTGCTTTTACAGCCCAATATCTTAGAGACAAGCACATTCAGACCTGTTCTCCAACAGGAAATTCCTTTTCCAATAAAGGCTAGAATGTAGGTGCATCGATGCATGACATGACAGACGCTCAGGGGGGAATCTGTGGTGTGCCTTACACCATGGTGACAGGCTTTCTTAAACAGAAAGCACCCCATCGCCCACCTGCATGAGGGTGCATTGTACCCTCCCAGGGCAAGCGGCTAAGGTGAGAGTGTAGCTCTCATCTCTCACCCAACCATAGAGCAATAAACAATAAAAAGTAACCGCTCTAGGGCAGGCAGATCGGAGCTCAGTAAGAGGCAGGGAAGAGATACACAAAGTAAAACAGAAAAAGGGGCTGGGCTTGAGCTGAGGCGGGGTGTGGGGTGGGGAAGCCAGCGGGAGACCAGCCTGTTCCATGAGAGGAAGGAAGGCAGCTGGGCTACACGTCAGAAAAGCAGAGGAAGGGAACACACGTGCGTGCTTCTGTGAGTCGTCTCAGAATAAAGTCAAGGTGAAGAGAAACATCTGGACTTACACCTTTAGCATGGGTTAGCTTGTGGCCGCTGGCTTACAGTATTCTGAATTTGGGATTAATGGGGAAACACGAGCAGGAGTTAAGGCTGTAGAAGAGAGTCAGGACAGCTCACGTCCTTGGTGGTGCCAAGTTCTTACGGATGAATCTATGTTTTCTCTAACACCATAACTATGTCAAATACCACAGAATTTAGGTCATGAGAAAACAGAGGTATCTTTAAGAGCGAGGTTTAATGTTTTATTGATAGAATCAGATTATTCCTCTCTTGAGAGAAATCAGTCTGTCTGTCTGTCAGTCTATGTACTCATATTTAAAAGAAACAGAGAGACTGTAGTCACGCTGAATTTTTTTTTTTGATGCTTTTCCAAGAAATTTAACTTAAAATGCCTTAATCTTGGGATTAATGTTCTACTGATTTTCGATCTAGAACAAGAGTTTGCTCAGGGGACTTTATTTTATTTTTTCCAAAAAAAAAAAAAAAAAAAAAAGGACAGTTCCAACTCCAAGAATCCCAGTTATAGTTTTTATTTCTCCTTTTGAGTTGGGGCAGCCTTAGAAAGAATTCTTATTTCATCTCTAATATTTTTAGATAATTGCACCTCAGTGGTTACTATTGGTTTAAAGCATCCAGAGGTTTCTTGATTTCAGCCTATTGTAAAATGATGTAGAAAATGTTATAGTTTTCCTTTAGCAGTATCTCCTCCCCCCTCTCTCTCTCTCTCTCTCTCTCTCTCTCTCTCTCTCTCTCTCTCTCTCTCTCTCTCACACACACACACACACACACAAAACATTTTTTCCTCTTTCAAAGTTGTAAAACTGTAGCCAAAATCAGGATCAGGAATGATTAATTCCATTCCAGTAGATACCAGACTTTTTTTGATATCTCTAGTATAAATAAATAAAATTCTACACTAAAGGTCCTATGTGTGGTTACAGCATGCGAATGAATGCTTTATGGGCAGGGTATTTTCTGTGGATTTTGATTAAAAAAAAAATGAAATGTCTACAAGTTTGGTTGTTTTTTTTTTTGTTTTTTTTTTTTTGTCTCAAAGCCAACCTTTAGCTAGGAGAGTTTTATGAAAGTCTGGCATAATTCTGTGTGCTCGACATTAAATATTCCTATCGAATCAATGAGCAAATTGTGTAATGGTTCTTACGCAGGGAAAAATCCACCCCACCCCCCCACCGTGGGCGAATACTCCTACGCCTCACTTAGAGAATTGTTTCTGAAAAGCCACCACACTCTCGCCACCACAACAGTCTCTCCACCGCTTTCCTCTGCAGCCAGTAGTCAAGGATTTCCTCTTACAAAGACCTCAGGCAAAATCTCTCAACCAAAGGGAGGTCTGCTCAAGTCTGTGAGCGTAAATCAACTTCAAAGCGTGGGAATGGGCAGGAGCTTCAGCCATTTCGAAGCAGAGGCGTAAAGCCCCTCGGACTATAATAAAAATTCCACAAATCTCTTCACCTTTGACCCCTCTGAAATCTGCAGATTATTGATATCAGGCAAAGAGGCCTCGAAGTTTGTTATCCTGGCATTGAAGGGATGAGGGTCTGCCGGGGTGGAGTCGCAGGCGCTGGTCAGCAGCTCCATAGGATTGGCCTCCTCGGAGGGGGAGAGATTCATGATCTGTTTGGAAGGCAAAGCAAAGAGACCATAACAGGAGCTTCCTGTCAGGGGAACACACCGTCGCCCCCCAGTGGTTGGTTGACAGACACCACTTTTCCAAGTTCTGTACGCCACAGGTTGTTAGCATATTAACACAGCAGAGGGCCAGCCCCCTGTGAATCTGGCCTTAGGGCACCAACTGCGTACCACGTACCACGACCTACAGAGAAGAGGTCACTGAGACTCCACCCGAGCGTTCAGATTTCAGTCCAGCAGCCATAGAGTTTATTTAGCAGGAAACAGAACTCCTGGATTAACTCAAAAGACAAAACCAAGCCCAAGGCTTCCCGGCTCTCCAGTGGGAGAGCCTACTTACGAGGTCTGAATGTTCCAGGATCTGGCTGGCTGTGAGGTCCTCCTCCGATGACTCATCTGAATCCTCGTGGCTCATCTTGTTGAGGCTGGGAGTGCTTCTAGAGAGCTGGCGCTCCTCCAGGGTCTGCATGTCGCACTTGTCCAGGCTGTCCAGGGAGCGCCTGCGCACTCCCCAGTTGAAGTTGTCCATACTCTCCCCCTGAAATCACACCACAATCCGCTTTTCATGACACTGTCGGTCAGTCCCAGCTTAGAAACAAGCGCGGTCACCATCAACTCTCAAGCCCTTCCTCATCTGCTGTGATGCTCAGACCTCGGTTTACCAATGAGAGGAGACAAAAAAAAAAAAAAAGCAAAGCTTTTCTGCTAATGCGTGTCACCGCACAAGTAGAAGTGAAGGCACACATCAAAGAGACATGTGTGTGTGTGTGTGTGTGTATATATATATATATATATATATACATATATATATGTATATATAGTGTATGTGTATATTATATATATGTATACATATGTGTATATATGGGGTTTTTTTTTTTTGAAACAAGGTTTCATTGTATAGCCTTGGAACTCACTTTGTAGTCCAGGCTACCCTCCAGCTCACAGAGCTCCATCTGTATCTGTCTCTGTCTTTGTCTCTCCTTCCCTCTCTTCCTCTTTCTCCCAAGTGTTGGGATTAAAGGCATGCACCATCGCACCCGGCAGGAGATACATATTTCTTAAAGCTGATTTTGGGAAACCCTAGAAAATTTTGTGTTTTCAAAAATCTGTCAGAAGAAGAAAGAAGAAGGAAGAAGGAAGAAGGAAGAAGGAAGAAGAGGAGGAAGAGGAGGAGGAGGAGGAGGAGGAGGAGGAGGAGGAGGAAGAGAGGGAGATTATGAATACTAAAATAACTTTAAAATTAGCATACACCTCCTCGCCCTGCCAGCCTCTAATTAGTTAGAGCACGGGGAGGAGAAACAAGTATGCTCACAGCACATTCCAGAATTCCTTGGCTGTTAAGTAGAAGCTCGTTAGGTAAACATCCCAGACTGCTTTGCCACAGCAGATTCCACAGGGGGAAAAAACTGCAGAGTTAAAGGCTGTGAGAGCTGTATAAAGTTTGAGGGGCCATGCACTAATCGGAAGCCACATCTTGGCTGTTGCTTAAGGCTCATCTTTAAATTGTCCCAAGCTGGGAAGTGGTTCGATTTCACTGAAGATGTCCTTCTGAGTTACCCATTCTGATTCAGTGAGAACTGGCCTAATCGGCCAAGGAAGTTTTAACTCCTGGAGTTGTATCTCACATCTTCTCTACAAAGCACCAGGCATTAAATAAGTCTATTTGGCTGATATAACTTTTTTTTTTCCTGCAGAAATGAATGTGGGGTTTGGTTTTCTGTCTCCTGAGGCAGGCATAAAGGAAGATATCTACACTGTACTGACTGAATGAGTGTGTCAACTTGACACAAGCTGGAGTCATCCCAGAGGAAGGAACCTCAGTTGAGGAAATGCCTTCATGAGATCCAGCTCTGTGGCTGTTTCTCAATTGGTGATCAATAGGGAGGGCCCAGCCCATGGTGGGTGGTGCTACCCCTGAGATGGTATTCTTGGGGTTCTTGGCCGAGCAAACCACGGGGAGCAAGCCAGTAAGCAGCATCCCTCCATGGCCTCTGCATCAGCTCTGCCTCCAGGATCCTGCCTGTGTGAGTTCCTGTCCTGACTTCCTTCAATGATGAACAGCAGTATGTACACCAAATAAACCCTTCCCTCCTCAGTTCACTGTTTCGGTCATGGCAGCTATTGAAACCCTAACTGAGGCACACTCTGATGATAAACAAGACATCATCTGGGTAAGACCCAGCACTCTGTCTCATTTGACAGTCATTTGAAGCAAGGCCTAATGGTTCCTGAGGTAAAGCTATGCCTCTGAGGGGAGGTCGGCGAGCAGCACAATAGTCCAAGGCCCATGGGCGAGCATCCGAGGCAGTGAGCGGGAGGCTTATTTTTCCTCCTCTGGTTCCTGGTTTTAGCTAGGGTGGGTTTGGGTGGACCAGTCCTCGGTGTCACAGACCTCACCTCTAGCAGGTGTTGGCAGCCTGTCTGAGGTTGACTATTTGTGGAAGAAGGCAATAGTAAGACTTCACTGCAGATATAGAAACGGTTACTCCCATTTGTCCTGTTACGGTGTTTTCAAGAATTTATTTATTTTATTTTACGTGTGTGCCGGTGTGCATGTAGGTGTACTATGAGCATGCAGTGCCCACAGAAGCCAGCGGAGGGAATCAGATCCCCTGAAATTAAAGTTACAGACGGCTGTGAGCTGCTGGGATGCTGGGGAACTGAACCTGGGTCTGTACTCACGCTGCATGGGTTGGGCTTCCCTAATTTGAAGTGTTCCAAAATACCAATTGTTCTTGAGCACCATCATAGAGTTCCCAAGTGGAAAATTCCATGATAGAGGTCACAGGCAAAACCCAGGACCCCTAAATGCTGAATGAAATTACCATCAGGCAGAGGAAATAAAAGCGAATTTAGCATTTCGATATGAGGCTCTTCCCCAAGAAACTGTGTATATTATGTGTATGCAAATATTACAAAATAAATAAAACTCCTCAAATCTGAAACACTTCTAGTCCCAAGCATTCTGTGTAAGGAAACTCAACCTGTACCTGTTTGCCTCAGATGACTGTGAGAAATTACTACTATGGGCTGGAAAGATGGCTCAGTGGTTAAGAGCACTGACTGCTCTTCCAGAGGTCCTGAGTTCAATTCCCAGCAACCACATGGTGGCTCACAACCATCTGTAATGCGATCTGATGTCCTCTTCTGGTGTATCTGACAGCTACAGTATACTCATATACATAAAGTAAGTAAATAAATCTTTAAAAAAAAGAAAGAAATTACTACTAAATAATTCGGGTTTCTTCCTGGTGGGTACAATTAATTCCTTGGTTGAGGGCTTGATGTAACTACTGTAGTGGGAATATGAAAAAAAAAAAAAGTATAAGACCAAAAGATCTTGAAAGAAAGGAGAAATGTAATTTGTAAAAAAGAAAACAAACAAACAAAAGCCAAAAGGAGGGGGTGGGGAGGGAAATAAACAGGAACAAGGATGTGAGAATCTGTAAATTTCTCTGTGCCAAATGAACAGATGAGGTCGGGCAGGCGCCCGAAAGCCACAGCTCTGGAGGGCTCCTCCATGATTCGAGCCTGAGGCATCCCAACGGGATCCCAGGTAAGAGGCTGCTCCACTGGGCACAGGTGCTCGCGATGTGGGGGAAACCGAACCCCCTGGGCATCAGAACTGGAGACACGGTTAACATCTGTCTCCATAGAGGAGGCGAAAGCTGCGGAAATTGTTTCCCTTGTAGTGGCTGAGGGTCTAGCCCTGGCTAATGTCCACAGTGGAAGGACTATGGTGTAGCTAGGAGGTAGAATGTGTGCTCACTGTTGTTAATGGTTCTTGGGTTCAGTTTCTAGCATACACAGCAAAAGTCTATAGTGCGCAAAAGTCAGCCCAGATGTCTTTTTAAAAAAATTATTACTTTGCATGTATGAATGTTCTGTCTGCATGTATGCCTGTGTGCCATGTGTGTGCTATGCCAGTGCGGGCCAGAAAAGGGGGTTAGATCTCCAGGAACTGGAGTGAGAGATGTTTGTGAACTGCCCTGTAGATGCTAGGAACTGAACGTGGGTCCCTGTAAGAGCAGCTAGCGCTGTTAAGCACTGAGCACCTCTCCAGCTCCGAGCCCAGCCTTCTCAGCATGGCACAAAATACACTCAGTTGGAGCCATTTATTCTGCTGCTCACCAGATCCCAATTTGTACCAATTTATACTAGAGTGCCAGGGATTGAACCAGGTCTTTGTGCATGGTAAGAAAACACTTTCCTATTGAGCTCTATCCCTAGCCAAAAAAAAAAAAAAACAAAAAACAAAAACCCCCAAAACACTCTCCCCTCCCCCCCAAAAAACCCCTCAAAAAACATCAAATACATTTTTCCAAATAAAACTACTTAAGTGAGTCCTAAGTGGCAGGGTCATGGGTCGCTTGCCTGTACTGAGATAGGCCAGGGACCAGACATCACCATTATCAGCCGTGCGTGCTTTTTGCCAAACACTAATTTATCTAGTTGCCAGACATAGAGATAGCTTCTGCTTCTTAGAAAAGGAAGTGTTTCTTTTTAGTTTCGTTTTGTTTGTTTGTTTTTGATTTTTGTTTTTCCAGTAGTGCTGGGGCTGGAACTCGGGGCGCCATCCCTGCTAAGTAGACATTGTACCACTTAGGTACATCCTCAGCCTGATTTCACAGTCGACAGAGTAAAAGTCAGACAGAAGAGACAGTAGGGTGCCTACCCACAGATCCTATTCAAAGACCCGTCTCCTCTCAAGAGATGCAACCATGCAACGTCCAGAACTAAGGGTAATAAAGCACTTTTATATTTTAGAAGATATTTCCATACTAAAGCAGCCAAGGGGTGGGGGGAGGGCAAAAACCAAACCAAATCAAAAACAACAAACAAACCCCTCCCCTCCAAAACCCCTCTTCTATCACATACTTAGGTAGAAGTCGACACACAGGTAGGCAGACGTGCTGGAGGGGAGGGTAAGCGCTCTGGTTGTTATAGATACGAGATACAATGATACAGTGCACCTCCCTGAGCGCCAGGATCAAGTACGAGTAACAGTGTCTTACCTGAAGTTCCTGGGGAGCAGTTTGAATGGACAGAAAAACAAACAAAAGGTCTATTTAAAATGATTGTATGAAACACTTTAGTGCACTTTAGTTTCCACACAACAAGTAACAGTGTTAGCAATATATTCCTCAGTAGACACAACTCTTACAAACGAAGGAAAAGTATGCCTGAGCGCCAAAGGAGAAAAATCACTCACTATTCACCCTCAGAGCTCCTGCATGCCTTTCCGGCTTCCTGGCTGAAGTGATGTCATGAGCACTCGCAGAAGCAACTTCCAACTTCGGGACAACATTGTTTCTCCTTAACGCCTGTTTACTTAGAATGTCTGAATACCTGTTTGTGAGGAAATGTTTAAATGTCCCCGGGGGAGAAAAGAAGGCCAGAAAGGGGCATCAGTCGATCCCACTTACGAAGCTAAAAGTACGGTCCTGATCTGTTCAGGGAAAATGGGAGATGAACAGCACAGGGACACAGCCCCTTTAAAAGAGCCTGCAGCCTCTGAGGGCAAAAGCTGGGATGAAGGTTTTATTCTGATTCCAAAATTAACTTGGGATTTTGCTTGTTCCTTTGTTTCTGTTTCGGCAGCCATGTTTTGACAAAGAAGCCAGAGTATGCTTATATCACTGGTTTCAACACGAGCTATTGGCCACTGATGGGATTATCCAGTGACTAGCAGAGAGAATGCCAGCTGCATGCACGACACTGTGCCATGTGGCCTGCATTTGACCCCTCATGCTAGGTCCACAGGAAGTTTTTTTTTTTTTAAAGACGTATTTTTTATTCAATGCATATGAGAACACTGTGGCTGTCTTCAGACCCACCAAAAGAGGGCATTGGATCCCATTACAGGTGGTTGTGAGCCACCATGTGGTTGCTGGGAATGAACTCAGGACCTCTGGAAGAGCAGTCAGCGCTCTTAACCTCTGAGCCATCTCTCCGGCCCTGGAAGTTTTGATTATACCCACGGGCCCAAGGGGCAGACCTGACATTCACGATGACTCAAGTTCAAATGTTTCCATGCTACTGTGCTCTCGGCCTCTCAGTGTCTCCTGTTTTAGTTTAGTTCAGAACTGCAAAGCATCCTCAATGGGGTTTCTTCTTTATTTCTGAAACAGCGGTTATCTGTGTTGATGAGGCTAATTTTGAACTCTGGGGCTCTTGAGCCACCTGCCTTCGAGTCCCTGAGATTATAAGTGTTTGCTCTTTTCACTACTTTGCTTAGATTAATTTTTCTTATTTTCTTGAGCTCCTTATACAAATATTAATCTTTGAGAGTACTGATTTCTTTTTTTGTGTATGGAGTGCTTTGCCTGCATGGATCTGTGTACACCATTCACATGCAGTGCCCGCAGAAGCCAGAAGAGGGCGCCCTATCCCTGGGAACTGGAGTCACAGATGGCTTTGAGCCACCAGGTGGGTGCTGGGAACCCGACCCAGGTCTTTAAGAAGGGAGGTTGGTGCTGTTACCTGCTGAGCCACCTCTCCAGCTCTCTAACATCTCAACCTTAGATGATAAAGTCCCTGAGGTGATCTTCAGTTGTCAGTTGCTGTTGGCTAACGACAGACAGGTTCTGGTATTTATCATTTACTGTCCCTGGAAAAATCAGTTTTGTTTGTTTGTTTGTTTTGTTTTTCTCGGGGCTGAGATAGTCAGGTAGTCAAGCCTGTTAGATTTGTTAGACAAATATTCTGCCACTGAGCCAGCAGTTCTGGAATTATGTCTGATTGCCTTCCAGGCCACTCTGTGTAACACTGTCCTGGAGCGGAGACAGAAGGATGCCTTTAATGTCTAGAAAGCAGAGGGTGCTGTCCTTGAACCCTAACCTAAGAATAGCTTGGTCGCTGCATTTAGTGAATTCCTTCTTGGTCACTAACTGTGGTTAGCAGAACCCCCTGCAATCCTCTTAATAGGTTTAAGAACAATTTAAGAGGAAAATTAGGCAGGTGTTCATTTGAAGCTTGCCTTGGGGGTCAGTACTTTTTTTTTCTTTTTCGTTTCTTGAGACAGGGTCTTACTATGCAGCCCTGGCTGTCCCGGAACACCGGGCTGACCTCGAACTCAGAGGTCAGCCGGTCTCTGCCTCCCCGGTGCTGAGGTGACTATCACAATATGGGGAAGTACTTCTTTCTCTTACTATCTTCTGTGGGGGCGGGGTGGGGAGGTAGCAATGGAGATACAACCCCAGGGTCTTGAGTATAGTAGGCAAATGCTCTACCACTGACCAACAGGGCGAGCCTCAGCCAGTGCTTTGTCACTCTTAGGTTTGGGGTTACCCAATGTGCTGAGTGCTCTCATCTCTTCAGCTTGGACAGACACGGGGCAAACATGGCCCTGGGTGGACAACAGAAGCCAGCACTTTGGGCCTCAACTAGACATGAGTGAGTGGGTTTACCAGAAGTCACATTCCTTCTGTCAGCCACTCAGACTGTCATTTTCCCATCAGATCTCAGTTACGGTTAGGAGGCGTCTACCTACGGCAGGCTATAATCAACTTTCGCTTTGGGCCTTTAACTATAAGGACTGCAGCTGGAAGGGAGAGCGCATTCCGTTAAATGGGCATTGACCAAGGCAGCATTAGAAGAGACAATCTTGGGTTTTCATTCCCTGGAGGGAAGGCACTGCCTCTCCCAGGCAACATGCCCTGAGCTGTACAATGGCAGATGGTTTTCTCCCTCCTCCCAGGCCCACAGAGAGCAAAAACGGGTCTCATTCTTGCCATTCTAAACAGACTGATCTGCACACGCCTGCCATGACTTGAATTCGGCTGCCCCAGATGTCTGGAATGCCGACCACCAACCAGCCCTGAAGCAGGGGTAAGACAGCAGGTCTCTGTCCCACGTTTTATAGTCCATTCTAAGCACTAATGATTTCATTAAACACGGCACAGGAATGCGGGAGCCCGAGGGCTCTGATCTCATGGGGTGGCAACCCGAGCTTTGAAGTGACTGAATCACATCAACTTTACGTTAGAAATGAAATTGTTAGCATATTTTGCCCAGTTCCCAGTGAACAGGCTTAGAAATGATGCGTTCCTGTGATTAAAAAAAAAAAATTCTCCCTCAGACTACACACACAGTCTGTGTAGTCATTACGATTCACATCTCTGCCATTTAGAAATAAGTTGGCAACTTTTGCTTTGGGCTCAGACAGGAAGGGCGGGGTGATCTGTGCAACAGTGAAGCAGCTATTCTTTGCAGAACTTGATTCAAAACGCCTAACTAGAGAAGTTGCTACAGAAAGTGGTCAGCGGAGAAAGCAACATTGTTTCGTTAGACAGGCCAGTGGTCAGCAGCGGAGAGAGCAACACTGTTTCGTTAGACAAGGCAAGCGAGCGTTTGACTGTGACAGAGGAGACACCGTACCTCCCCGTCCTCCAGTTCCACGTCCAGGAAGTCGAAATCCCTGAAGACCCTGAACTGCTGCTCGCTGTTGGCGTCATCCATGTTCTCCTGCTCCCGGGTGCCGTCCTCGGAGGACACCAGGCTCGTCTGATGCTCCGGCAGATCCAGGTCTCCACACGAGGAAAAAATCACCTAGGGATCAAAAGAAGTCTCTTTTGAGAATCTCACAGTCCTCTGTTGTTTGTGCAGTGACTGATGGCCATTGGTTCCCTGGACGACTGTGTCTCCAGTACACACCTAATTCCTTAAGTGGGTATTTTTAGAATGTTCTCTTATTATTTATGTTGGACAGGTGCCTTTGGATTAAACTCGCTGCAAACACTGGAGTTCACACACTACAAAAGCATGCTGGAGTTGAAAGCGGCTCGCTATCTCTTAGTGGGGATGGTGGGACACTACTTACCGTGTGTGTGTGTGTGTGTGTGTGTGTGTGTGTGTGTGTGTGTGTGTGTGTGTGTGGTGTGTGTGTAAAACAATTAAGCATGTGTTCACAGACAAACTGGAGCAGCTAAAATTTTCCACTCTTCTTGCGCCGACTGAGGTTAGAAATCATATACCTTCGCAGGTCAAATGTAGATAAATAATATTCAAAGGATGACGTCAAGATACATTGGAAAGATAACCACAGGAGCAAAGGATTTAACCCTTTGAAAGACAAACCAGGAATTGGGAAGGATTAATAAAGAGAAGCCAAATTTTTATGCTTAGGTTCTTTTTACTTAGACATTCTATTTTTAATTAATGAATTAGTTGACTTTTTGAGACGGGTCTCCCTGGGTGTTCCAGTTGGCTGGAATGCTCTGTGGAGAGGAGGGTGTCCATAAACTCAGAGATAAGCTGGCCTCTGCCTCCCAAGTGCTGGGATTACACAGGCTCAGCGGCGGGGCACTGGCATCATAGAGTGTCTGGGTTCAAAACCCAGAAAGATCAGAAAGGAAAGGAAGGCATAAACACCAAGCGCTGGGTGTCCCACACCCCGCTACTGAGACCTTTCACTAGGCCTTCAAACGATGGTTGGTGGGGTCTGTTTTTGTTTTGGGGAAGAAGAAGGTCTCATTCTGTCTTGCAGGCTGCCCTGGACTCACTGTGGCCTCAGCCTCCTGGGGTTTACAGCATAAGCTGCCATGCCCGACTTAATAGAACTCTGAAGAACCAATAAACAGCAAAGGTTTCAGTAGTCAGTCTCTATTGAATATAGATATGAAACTAAAAGCTTTCTGTTGTGAACTAAAGTCCCCGGGGCTAGGGGTGAAGACACCACAATGGCGAATAAAACAATCAGAACCTCGTTATTGTGGAGAGTTGGAATGGTGCCGATCCAGACCTAAAATCATCTTGGAGTTCTTTTAGTCTTTGTTGTTATTGTTTTTCTTGTGTTTTGTTTTGTTTTGTTTTGTTTTGTTTTTTGGAAGAGAGTTTCTCTCTGTAGACCTGGTTGTCTTGGGACTAGCTCTATAGACCAGGCTGGCCTCAAATACGGAGATCCACCAGCTTCTGTCTCCCGAGTGCTAGGATTAAAGGTGTGAGCCGCCACAGCCTGGCTATTTTTAGTCCTCCTAATGCCCATTCTTTGTTCACCCTTGAGTCTGATCTAACACCTATTTGATTAATAAGTCAAACATTTGGAATATATTCTTAGCAGGCCTCTGGCTGCTACTAATCCAAGGTAAGAATCCAGCAGAAGGGATTTCCCCTTTTGGGGTTGGTCACATACCTGCCTTCAGTCTCCCACAATGCATCTGATAAATGTCCTAAGTTCTCACTAGGAAACATTCCATGGTGGACACATCAGTCAGGTAAACTTGAATCTGTGTTCCCATGGCCACTAAAATGTGGCTCAAAGGCTTAAATAGAAGCTGTCTTAACTCTTTTGAGGGGAGAGCTATAGTCTGTGTTGACACTTTACATAACCATTATAATGTTCTCTTGATCCTTTAAAGTGGGCAAGATATTATAAGAACAGAAATATAACAAATATCTTTCTAAGGTAAAAAGAATGAATGAGTGTGAACATTTCACCTTTTTTCCTTTTTCTAGTGTATAAAGAGAGCCCTGTGTTGTGGATGGCACAGATTGGGCATCTCAGATATGAAAACCCCAAATCTTAAAATGTTTTAAATCTCAACTTTCATTATTAAATAACTTACCAAGACAGGGTTTTTCTTTATAATTCTAGCTCTCCTGGAAGTCATTATGCAGACCAGGTTGGCCTTAAACTCACAGAGATCCTCCCGCCTTTGCCTCCCACGTGCTGGGATTAAAGGCATGTGCCACCACATCTGGCTTTCATCTGCAAACCCCTTCTGCCCCCCATCCCTCCACCACACACACACAGGGTTTCTCTTTGTGTAGCCCTGGCTGTTTTGGAACTCATGCTCTAGAGTAGGCTGGCCTGGAACTTACAGAATCCATCTGCCTCCGCCTCCCCAGTGCTGGGATTAAAGGCATGAGCTGCCACCACCCCCCACTGGCAAAACTGAAACTTGGAAAGATGAAATTTCCATGTTTGCAGATTTTAGAGAAGTCTAGATTTTGAGGCGTGATCACTGGGTCACGTCTACCCCAATCCACCCCAATCTAAAATCCGCTGAGGCTGGAAGCGCCCGTTCCTGGGTGCTGCAGATAGGGAACGCTTCCCGTTTGCCATGTGATGTGACGTACACATGGACCGCGAGGAGTGTGCCAGACACAATAAAGTGGAGGGTGGTAGAGCCATCGGCCTGGTCCGATTACCTCCACGGAGGCACCTTTCCTGGTGAGTGCTGCTTAAATGACTGCCATGCACTCCAGGCAAACATCATGGCCTGAAAGTATACGGAAGCGTGCCTGTGTGGATTTAGCTGCTCCCAACAGCAGTATGAAACGGCCCTGGTCAGCCATTCAAAAATGGTTTCTCTCCACTGCGGGCCATGCTGCATGGAACAAAGCCACCAGAGCAGCCCTCTGATAACAAAGTCACACTACAAAGGTAACTTAAACAGAAACCCTTTCCCAGCTGAGGGAAAAATCCGTTGGCAGGCTGGCACGTTTTCATGGGTCTCCAATGTCTCACCTGCTCGTATGGAATAGACATAGTCTGGGGCATTAAAACAGCTCCGCAGAGAAATGTGCTTGATGATTCTAAATTTCTCAGTTCCCTATTTCCTTTTAAACTTAAGCATAAAGATACCATAATCTACACACACATGCACACAATACATGCATACACATACACACACACACACACACGCACACGCACTCACACAGACACACATGCACACATGCACACACATAAATGCATGCTCAAGGGGTTGGGGATTTAGCTCAGTGGTAGAGCGCTTGCCTAGCAAGTGTAAGGCCCTGGGTTGGTCCCCAGCTCCAAAAAAAAAAAAAAAAAAAAAAGGAAAAAAAAAATAAATGCATGCTCACATGCACACACCACACATGCATACACACACACACACACACACACACACACACACACAGAGACACATTTCCAGGCCCTCTAAGAATATGCTCACCATACATAATTTGAATTTTCTATTTCAGAAATTTGCTTTCTGGCAGTCATCTATCTGTCCCTCTAAAACCTTGAGGACATTTTCTTTTCCACCTGTAACACCAGTGGAAACTTACACAGCACCATTTTGATAGATCTGTGTAACGTTTTATTGTTTTGCTACTGTGCCGTGAGTGGTGAGCAGATGTCACATTGTGAGCAAACTTCAGCCGATACATGATTATTTGCGTGTTATTTTAGGTAAGCAAAATGGTGATTCCTTAATAGGATGAGTGTGCGGTGAGCAAAACTGTATCCACGAGGACTGAGAGGAATGCTGGTCCTGGATGGCAGTGTGACGGACACTATCGCGTATGTGGTAATACAGTCTGGGCATGTTTGCAAAGATAATAAAGGTCTGAACACAGCTGTTTCTGAAGGCAAACAGCAGGGAAGTCTTCCTTGTCTCTGGGATAACGGTGTGAGAAGGTGCTGAATGCAGATGGCGCCTATCAGACGTGTCAGTCATACTAGAATCTTCACCATCAGTGACAGAAAAGACCAAAGGCAAAAGCAATACGATGCCAAAATAACCGTGGTGCGGGAGAGAACTTACAGACGGGTTTTTGCTTAGTCCGACTTCCTGGCCGCACAGAGAGAGGACGTGCACCAGCTTCTCTTTTGTTCTTTTCTGGAAAACGAGAAAGCACAGGGAGGGTTTTCATTCTGTGCAAATCTGCCCTCAGACATACAGGTTCTGGCCACCGAAAGTGAATGGTGGTTGCTTTAGCTAGGATTTTTTTTATTGCTTCTGGGAAACGGCATGACTAAAATCAAGTTGGGGAGGAAAGGGTTTATTTGGCTTACATTTCCAGATCATAATCCATTACTGGAGGAAGGCAGGACAGAAACCCAAGCAAGGCAGGAACCTGGAGGCAGGAGCTGATATGGAGGTCACAGAGGGGTACTGCTTACTGGCTTGCTTATAGAACTCAAGACCACCAGCCCAGGGATGGCTCCACCCACAGTGGGCTGGATCCATTAGTCTGATGACTAATGAAGAAAATGGCGTCTGGGTTTGTTTGTAATCTGATCTTCCTGAGGCATTTTGTTGATCAGGTTCCTTCCTCTCTGGTGACATAGACCATACAGCATAGTTATGCAAAGCTGAGCCTATTAGGGCTGGCTAGATGGCTCAGCTGGTAAAGACAACTGCTGTCAATCCTGGCTTACCTGAGCAGCATCCCCGGAACCTACATGGTAGAAGGAGAGAACTGACTCCACAAGTTCTCCTGTCACCTCCGAATATGTGATGTGGTGGGTATGCAATGTGGCACAGTCCATCAAATAAATGAATCGAGTTTTAAAAAATGAAAAATTAATTTGCTTGTGGTACTGAGGAGTAAATCCAGGGCTGCAAGGCAGGCTACACAAATGTTCTTAGCACAGAGGCAGACCTCCTTATTTATTTATTTATTTATTTATTTATTTATTTATTTATTTATTTATTTAATTTATTAAAACACTTTTTATTTTAGCAGTAAGAGTGTTTTGTCTGCATGAATGCATATGCACCATATGTGTGCAATGCCTGCAGAGGCCAGAAGAGGGCATCAGATTCCCCCGAAACTGGAGTTACAGATGGTTGTTAGCTACCACCTGGGAACTGAACCCAGGGCCTCTGTAGCAATCGGTGCTCTTAACTGCTGAGCCATCTCTTCAGCTCACGATAATAAAATAGATATTATGTATTTATTTTCAAGTGACTGTTAACCAAAAACAAGGTCCTCTCCATGTTTGAACTGTGCAGGGCAAACCTGTTTTGCTCAGGGAAATCAACTTCTAGGCCTTCCCATAGCATCCAAGAGTTCCCTTGAGATCTTGTCCTGTCTGTGGGAACTTTTAGTTTCAGGGAGGCTTAGCTTTCCTTCCATCAGAAATAAATCTATTTTGTTATAGAACCAGACTTCTCTGTCTCCGATGAGGTAACATTCTTACTGTCTGTAGACTGAAAGCGTTCAGTTACTCATAAGGCATAGTAAAGTAAAAAGGAAGTAGATTTAAATCTCTTTGTTTTTCCTCAAGAACATTCCTTTCCAGCCTCATATGTACAGCGTCTCTTCTGGAACCAAGAGATAGTGTGAACCTAGAGGTGTTGATGCACTTAAGAACCGGTCACAAAACCACCCTGCGAATCCCCTTTTCGGCTTTTGCTTTTACAGATGGAAACTTCTAGAGGGTGCTATTCACCCTGAGATCTCCTTCCTCCTCCCCTCCTCCTTTTTTTGAGCCAGGGTCTCTCTCAGTCACCTGGGCCATCCTGGAACTCATTATGTAGACCAGGTTGTCCCCGAACTCACAGATCTGCCTGCTTCTGTCTCTCTGGGATTAAAGCTATGCACCACTACTCCCGGCTGAAGATTTTCTTTCTTAATAGAACTTGGTTCGCTGCAGCTTTCATCCTGAAGGATGGTAGATTTCTCAGATAATTATCTCCCTAGGTCTTAGTTTCACTAATTCTGAAATCATTGGAACAAGGTACGGGGAGGAACTTTTTTTTCTTTCTTTTTCGGAGCTGGGGACCAAACCCAGGGTCTTGTGCTCGCTAGGCAAGCGCTCTACCACTGAGCTAAATCCCCAACTCCAGGGCGGAACTTTCTAATCTCTTCCCTCACCATGACTGTGATCATCGGCCATTGTAGCGTGCCACTAGGCTCTGAGCCGGGCTTCCAGTCCTGGAGACGGTGTTGAGCTTCATGGTGTGCAGGCAGACACAGTATTGGCCTTGCCCAGTACCTACCTAGCCTGCTTCTGATAACCCAGGCTTGCTTTCTATCCTGGAACGGTCTCCTCTCTGGGCTGGAGAGACGGCTCAGCAGTTAAGAGCACTTGTTGCTCTTGCAGAGGACCTGGGTTCAATTCCCAGCACCCACATCGCAACCATCTGTAAGTTCAGTTCAGGGGATCTGATGCCCTCTTCTGGCTTCTGTAAGTACTGCACCATAAAAACAAACCACTCTAACCAAAAGCCCCTCTTCCAGAACTACTGTGGATGTCAGAGAAGGGCGGGTCTCCAGCATGAAATCATCAGACCCAAAACCATAAAAATTTGGAACCATTAGAGTTTGCCATAGCTCCCTAGAGTGTCTCTGAGAATAGAGCTATCGAAGGGGACAAACAGGGGTCATGAACTTGGGAAGGGAAGGGAAGGGAAGGGAAGGGAAGGGGAAGGGGAAGGGAAGGGGAAGGGGAAGGGAAGGGGAAGGGAAGGGAAGGGAAGGCAAGGGAAGGCAAGGGAAGGAAAGGGAAGGCAAGGGAAGGCAAGGGAAGGCAAGGGAAGGGAAGGGAGGGGAAGGGAAGGGAAGGAAGGAAGGGAAGGGAAGGGGTGGGGCAGTAAGGAGAGGAATCCAAGGCTCTGGATCCTGACGTCTGGGCCCTGGGCTGCAGCTGTGCTCACAGCCAAGACAAATGCTGCTAACATCCTGATCTTCAATTTTTATCAAAAGCCCCATGCGCTAAGGCTTGGTCAGCAGCTGCAGTGCTACTAGGAGATGGCGGACCACAGGGGGTGGAGCCTAGTGGGAGGAAGCCAGGTTATTGGGGGTGGGCTCTAGGAGGAGGGGGTGGGACTCCCGGTCCTTCTCTTTCCCTTTGCTTCCTAGGTGCTGACGAATGAGCCTCCTCCAACCTAACGTTCCATCACGACACTCTGTGCTGCCACAGGCCCAGCCACAGGGCCAAATGACTGTGAACCAGAGCCTCACGCATGAGCCAAAGTCAACCTCCATTAATCCAGCCCCTCAGGTACTTTGACTCTTTTACACAACACTAACATGGATGGTGTAATAAATCCCTTTTCCACTTAAAATAACTTTCCAGTGGGTGTCTGGCACATGCCACTAAAATACTTCAGAACAATGCAGAAGCTTTACCTGACAGCCATGGGCCATCAATACCATGACAGTTACCCACAGGCCGTACCCAGGCCCAGGCTGTGATGACACAGAGAATTCTGGTGGTTCCTTCTGCTCTCCTCACAAAGTTTGGTGTGCTGATGTCAACTGTGCTTAAAGTTTATGCTCGGAGGAGAGTGTCTAGAAGGCTCCTCGAGTGTGCGGCCCAGGCTTCTGTTTATGGGACATGGTGTTAGGACATGGATTGGGGGCAAGGGCTTTCCACACTGGAAGGCTGCCATGGGAAAGGGAGACCAGAGCAGGTTTTGTTTGCAAGTCCTAAGAGAGGTAGAGCCGGTGAGAGAAGAGGCCAGAACAGCCAATGGCCTGCTCACAGATAAAAGGGTTGACTCTGAGACCCATTGCTGGAAGGGTTGGGGTCGAGGTGGCTGGGGTGGTGGTGAATTAGTCTCACGCAGGGAGCTGTACCTGAGAATACTGGGGTCTTTTCCAGCTCACAGGAACAAGGACATTGGAGTTAGAGCCTGAGGAGGTGGAGGACGCACTCCGGGTGACGGCCATGGCCCTAGGTTTCCCATCCCGTCCGGAGGAATTCTGGAGTTCATCATACCGTCTCCCAATGATCGGAGTCTGGAGAAAGAATGATGCAGAGGTTATGATCCCACCTCGACACTTCTACCGTACAAGGAACTGCTCGGCGCAGAAGTAATGAGAAAGCGATCGTGTGGAAGCTGGGTGAGGTGGCCCACACCTTTAATCCCAGCACTCGGGAGGCAGAGGCAGGATCTCTGTAAGGCCAGCCTGGTCTACAGAGTGAGTTCCAGGACAGCCAGGGCTACACACAGAGAAACCTCGTCTTGAAAAAGACGAGACAAAAAACCGGTCAGGTGATTAGAACCTGATCGGACACAGAAAAACTCAGTGTTGCATGCTGGCTTGTTTTCCGGGTGTTCAGTCCATATTCTGAGCCACAAAGATATCTCCCCGCTCTCCTCGTCAGCAAGAAGCCAAGGCAACAGCCTCATAAATTATGCTTTAGACTCTAGTGACTGAAGACTGAAGCAAAGTGAAGAAGGCTAAGCCAGTTTTTAGATATTCAAGCTTGACTCATTCTCTTTCCCTCTTCTCTTGCTCTTCTCGCTGCCACCCCTTGTCTGTCTGTCTGTCTGTCTGTCTGTTTGTCTCTGTAGCTCTGGTCTGCCTGGCTTGAACTTGCTCCCTAGACCAGGCTGGCTTTGGGTTGAAGCCTCTGTTTCCTGTTTCCTCTGTGCTGCAATTACCATTCAGCTCCCTTCACCATACCAGTTTTGAAATAATGTCTTCTAATAAAAGATTAAAATTAATTTCCTCCTCTCCAATCTCTAGTCATCAATCTTTATGTACTCTCAGTTATTGACAATTTTATCTAAATTATTATTCAAACAGATGAGATCATGGCCAAAGTATTCTTTCATGTTTCTTTTTCTTTTTCTTTTTTTTTTTCCTGGAGCTGAGGACCGAACCCAGGGCCTTGCGCTTGCTATACCACTGAGCTAAATCCCCAACCCCAGCCAAAGTATTCTTAATAATACTTCATAAAGGTCACTTTCTGGAACTCCCACAGTACGTGGCCAGGCAGGAGAGCACCTTTTACATTCTGCCTCCAACGAGGTCTCAACCGGAGATCCTTGAAGTGGCAGAAACTGACTGGGACCATCTGTATTTAGCTCCTAGGGTCCTACCAGTCTAGAGCAGGTCTGGGTTCCTGGGAGCTGAAGGATTTAGATTAACTGGTTAATGCTTTCTCTACATCTTTGGATCAAAACAAATTCAAGTTAAACCCCAGAAAAAAGTTAAATATGGCTGCTGACTATCTTACTATCATTTTCATACTAACTGTATGATACAGGTGTCACATCTTGAACTCAGAAAAGGGCAATGAAGAAATCAATCTCTCCCTCCCCTCCCTTCCTCACCCCTCTCCTCCCTTCCCCACCCCTTCTTCATCCCCTCCTCTCCCCTCACTTACTCACCCCTCCCCTCTCTCATCCCCTCCCAGCCCCTGCCTGTGTCTCTGTCATTTGTTTGTGTGATCCACAGACAGGAATGTGTGCCTGCATGTAGCCCAGTGGCAGCCAGAGCAGGATGCAGGATGGAAGAGTCTTTTCTCTTTTTCCACCTATTTCCTTGAGACAGGGTCTCTCACTGCACTGGAAAGTCATGTTTTGTCTAGCCTGCCCTGTGAGCTCTCGGTGCCTGCCTTTTTCCACCCTACAGTGGTGGGATTATGGACATACATGGCTAACTATGCCATGCTTTTTACATGGATGCTGGGAATTTGAACTCTAGTCCTTGTGCCTGGAAGGCAAGCGTTCTTACCCACTGAGCCATCTCCAGCCTGTGGTTTCCATTTCTAATAAGAATTTAATTGAGAGCCCCATACCCACTCATTCTTAAAGGGACAGAACCTAATTTAGGCTTCAGATGTCTTCCTCCCTCTAGGCTACTGGCATCATAAACTCGGGCTACAGTTCACAGAAAAGGTCACAATGGGTCAGGACCTCTGAGATGTCAAAGTGGAAATCCAGGGTCTTGCCCGGCAGTTCCTTCGAGGCGCTGGTCCACACCCGGTGGAGTTCTATCTTGGAGAGGTCGCTGTGCTGGTAGGAAGGCAATACCAGGCTGGCTGACCGAGAAACAACCAGCTTCAAGATGTTCAACGCTTCCCTCCAGTGAATGCTCTGTTGGCGAGAAACGGCCAAGGGTTAAAGGTTAATAAGTCCATGTTTTCAGAGTCAATGCTCACACCGAATAATCTTGTGAGCAGTCAGAATTCACCGGCTTAACAACATAAAGTGTGTAGCAAGGGAATGACTGGTGAGATACAGAGAGCGTTTATAAGCCAAAGGAACCACACCGAGGAAGTAAGCTAATAATACGGATCTGCTGTGTCCGTGTCGAAGTCACTTAAATCAGCGGTTCTCAAACTGTCCAGTGCTGGGGTCCTTTAACAGTTCCTCATGTGTGGTAACCCCCAAAAAACAAAATTATTCTCATTGCTACTTCATAACTGTAATCATGCTACTGTTATGAGTCGTAATATAAACATCTGTGTTTTCTGATGGCCTCAGGTGGCCCTGTGAAAGGTCCCTTCACCCCTCCACAGGGGCTGTGACCCACCTGTCGAGAACACTGACCTGGTTAAAAATTGCAAGGTATTATTATTTTAAAAAAAATCTATTTATTTTATGTATAAGTACACCGTCGCTGTCTTTAGACACACCAGAAGAGGGCATCAGATCTCATTACAGATGGTTGTGAGCCACCATGTGGTTGCTGGGAATTGAACCTAGGACCTCTAGAAGAGCAGTCAGCATTCTTAACTGCTGAGCCGTCTCTCCAGCCTGCAAGCTTCCTTATGTTGATAAAAA